>NC_141034.1:47260000-47450000 GCF_052040795.2 Danio rerio
CATTTTTTTTCTCTCTGAGTGCTTTTGAATGTTGGTTTAAAATCCCTACTCTAGTTTAAATAATTTGAAATGCACATTTATTCAGGTTAATAATTTGCATTATTTCTGTAATTACATTTAGAAAAGAGCCAGCTATAAGTGTAACTTTTACAAGAATTTTCTAGCTAATTAAAATCATTCAGTTGATGATCAGCGTTTTTTTTTTTACACATGAGTTCATGTTTTATATAAAGGCTATACATTTGTAAATTCTAAATCAGGGGTCACCAACCTTTTGGAAACTGAGAGCTACTTCTTGGGTACCGATTAGTATGAAGGGCTACCAGTTATTAAATAACACATTTTCTTATTTCACTTTTAATTATATGTTATTATTAATAGATAATAATCTTCATCTTTGTGAAGACATTGATCAATGATTAATGATTTCTCACAGTAGTTGTCAACAATGATTTAACAAGGTAGATAAATATCAATATGCAACACTTCATTTGTTTGAAATTGTTTTTAAAGTTTTTTTTAATATATAACTTAAAGAAATTTTTAAATTTACACCAATACAAGTGTGATTAAAAAAGAATACCTATAAAAATATTAGATGCAGCTTACTCATATGTGGTGCTATGGTGAGCTATTTTCTAGAACAGGCCTGCGGACAACTCATGTGAACCTGGCGGGCTACCTGGTGCCCAAGGGCACCATGTTGGTGACCCCTGCTTTAAATAGACATCACAGATCTAGTGGATGTTATCACTATGATGTCAATTAGACATTGGATTTTGGTTGCCATACCTGATGAATAAATGTCAGTATTTGACGTCAATATGTCGTTGGTTTAAGATGTTTGTTTGACACTGGATTTTGGTCACTTTCTAACACAACGTAAACTCAACCAAAGAGCAATGCCATTTGACGTAATTATTGAATGTTAGGGATGAACCGATAACTTTTTTTTTCGTTCCGAACCCGATACCAAAATTCAGAGTATTGACCAATACAGATCCAATCCCAATACTGTGTAGTTTTAATTTATTTATTTTATTTTTTTTTACATAATACAGTTTCTATCACTGGCGATATACTCAAATAATACATATTCTTTAGTAAAAAAAAAACAGAATCATAGGCTCACTGTATACGACAGATGGCACAATCTAACTACAAACATGATGCTTGCTGTAAACTAGGCTACTGTAACGCCGGGGAGTGACACCAACAACAGAAGGTAGGATCCAATATGCAGGTTTAATCTTTGTCAGGCAAGCAATGGTCAAAACAGGTATGAACAGGTATATGTAGAAAATCCAGAATCGTAGTCAGTAAACAGGCAATAGGTCATAAGGCAGGCGGCTAAACAGGATGACAAGGATAAACAGGGCTAAGAACAAAACACGGGAAAACAAGACCAGGATAACGCGTTGCAATGTCACCAAACAGTAGACAAGACTCGGCAATGTGAATGAGTGTGTGTGCTGCTTAAATACTGTGCGTAATCAGTCTCTGAAAGTCCTCAGGTGTGAATGTGAATCAAGCTAAATGAGAAAGCAGGTGTGTAGGCGAAGAGCATGTATGAAGTTGTAGTCCAGGAAAAGTGTAGTTCTAGGTGTGTGTGTGTTTACCAGCGACATCTGGTGGTTGTTCGCTGGTAAACATGACAGAGCCCCCCTTCTAAGGAGTGGCTTCCAGACACTCCTAATACTGTTCAGGCGGGAGGTGGAGCGGAGGCGGAACAGGGGGAGGGATGGAGGGCCAGGACCATGCAGCGGGGGCGTACCTGGAGCGTGGAGCAGCGGAGGGCCTGGAGCGTGGAGCAGCGGGGGGCCTGGAGCGTGGAGCAGCGGGGGGCCTGGAGCGTGGAGCAGCGGGGGGCCTGGAGCGTGGAGCAGCGGGGGGCCTGGAGCGTGGAGCAGCGGGGGGCCTGGAGCGTGGAGCAGCGGGGGGCCTGGAGCGTGGAGCAGCGGAGGGCCTGGAGCGTGAGGCTGCGACCATTGGGGAAGTTTAGGTGGCAGCGGCCATTCAGGAAGTTCAGGCGGCGGCCATTCAGGGAGCTCAGGCGGCGGCGGCCATTCAGGAAGCTCAGGAGGCGGCCATTCAGGAAGCTCAGGCGGCGGCCATTCAGGGAGCTCGGGCGGCGGCGGCCATTCAGGAAGCTCGGGAGGCGGCGGCCATTCAGGAAGCTCGGGAGGCGGCGGCCATTCAGGAAGCTCGGGAGGCGGCGGCCATTCAGCGAGCTCGGGAGGCGGCGGCCATTCAGCGAGCTCGGGAGGCGGCGGCCATTCAGCGAGCTCGGGAGGCGGCGGCCATTCAGCGAGCTCGGGAGGCGGCGGCCATTCAGCGAGCTCGGGAGGCGGCGGCCATTCAGCGAGCTCGGGAGGCGGCGGCCATTCAGCGAGCTCGGGAGGCGGCGGCCATTCAGCGAGCTCGGGAGGCGGCGGCCATTCAGCGAGCTCGGGAGGCGGCGGCCATTCAGCGAGCTCGGGAGGCGGCGGCCATTCAGCGAGCTCGGGAGACGGCGGCCATTCAGCGAGCTCGGGAGGCGGCGGCCATTCAGCGAGCTCGGGAGGCGGCGGCCATTCAGCGAGCTCGGGAGGCGGCGGCCATTCAGCGAGCTCGGGAGGCGGCGGCCATTCAGCGAGCTCGGGAGGCGGCGGCCATTCAGCGAGCTCGGGAGGCGGCGGCCATTCAGCGAGCTCGGGAGGCGGCGGCCATTCAGCGAGCTCGGGAGGCGGCGGCCATTCAGCGAGCTCGGGAGGCGGCGGCCATTCAGCGAGCTCGGGAGGCGGCGGCCATTCAGGAGGTTCAGGTGGCGGCAGCTCTGGAGGATCTGGCAGCTTTGGCAGCACTGGAGGGTCTGGCAGCACTGGAGGGTCTGGCAGCTCTGGAGGGTCTGGCAGCTCTGGAGGGTCTGGCAGCTCTGGAGGGTCTGGCAGCTCTGGAGGGTCTGGCAGCTCTGGAGGGTCTGGCAGCTCTGGAGGGTCTGGCAGCTCTGGAGGGTCTGGCAGCTCTGGAGGGTCTGGCAGCTCTGGAGGGTCTGGCAGCTCTGGAGGGTCTGGCAGCACTGGAGGTGGCGGTGGCAGCTCTGGAGGGTCTGATAGCACTGGAGGGTTTGGCAGCACTGGAGGGTCTGGCAGCACTGGAGGTGGCGGTGGCAGCTCTGGCAGTAACAGCTCTGGTGGTGGCATCAGCTCTTGTAACTCAGGTGGTGGTGGCCATTCTGGTGGCTCAGGTGATGGTATTTCAGGAACTAGAACAGGAACTATGGCAGGAACAGACAAGGAACAGGAAACCATCTTCTGAGCTTGTGCTAGATTAACTCTTACCACATTCTGAGCTGGAGGGCTGGATGCGGCCATTTTGTGAGCTGGAGGAGCAGCCATCTTGTAAGCTGGAGGACTGGAGTCGGCCATCTTGTGAGCTGGAGGACTGGAGTCGGCCATCTTGTGAGCTGGAGGACTGGAGTCGGCCATCTTGTGAGCTGGAGGACTGGAGTCGGCCATCTTGTGAGCTGGAGGACTGGAGTCGGCCATCTTGTGAGCTGGAGGACTGGAGTCGGCCATCTTGTGAGCTGGAGGACTGGAGTCGGCCATCTTGTGAGCTGGAGGACTGGAGTTGGCCATCTTGTGAGCTGGAGGACTGGAGTCGGCCATCTTGTGAGCTGGAGGACTGGAGTCGGCCATCTTGTGAGCTGGAGGACTGGAGTCGGCCATCTTGTGAGCTGAAGGACTGGAGTCGGCCATCTTGTGAGCTGGGAGTGTGGTGATGGAATGAGCAGCAAGCCCCGTTGCCAGCGGGTCTTGCTGTCCTTTGCCCCCCCCCAAAAAATATTTAGGGGTGTCCTCCACCTCTCCTACAGTGAAGGGGGACCCACTCATTTGAAGTGCAAGATCAATATAACTTTTTAGAGTCCCGTGGGGTTCATGCAAAGGCATTGTGGAATATAGGGGCTCAGAAAGTCCTCCACGAAAGAAAATCATTAGGCACAAGTCATCCAAAGATGTTAAATGGGCTACCTGAATGAAGTTCTCCACGTATTCCTCTATAGACCGGGCTTCCTGACGCAGACACATAATCTTGATACCCGCTGAATCCATTGTGTGGCCGAGTCTTCTGTAACGCCGGGGAGTGACACCAACAACAGAAGGTAGGATCCAATATGCAGGTTTAATCTTTGTCAGGCAAGCAATGGTCAAAACAGGTATGAACAGGTATATGTAGAAAATCCAGAATCGTAGTCAGTAAACAGGCAATAGGTCATAAGGCAGGCGGCTAAACAGGATGACAAGGATAAACAGGGCTAAGAACAAAACACGGGAAACCAAGACCAGGATAACGCGTTGCAATGTCACCAAACAGTAGACAAGACTCTGCAATGTGAATGAGTTTGTGTGCTGCTTAAATACTGTGCGTAATCAGTCTCTGAAAGTCCTCAGGTGTGAATGTGAATCAAGCTAAATGAGAAAGCAGGTGTGTGGGCGAAGAGCATGTATGAAGTTGTAGTCCAGGAAAAGTGTAGTTCTAGGTGTGTGTGTGTTTACCAGCGACATCTGGTGGTTGTTCGCTGGTAAACATGACAGCTACATTATGAGCATTTGCATATGGCTTCCACTATTGACCCTAATTGTTGGTAAAATAATCAGCCTTTTAGCAAAGCCTGATATTTTCCTAGCAGATTTGAAGCAGACTAAACTAAGCCGTCTGAAGTCAGTTTTACTTAAACATTCCCTCGCCTAAACTCGCCATGAGTAAGATGGAGAAACTAAAAGCATGTCTGAAAAATTTTTTTAGTCTGAAAAATGTTTTTTTTTTTTCTTTTAAACTAATCTTGTTTGGTATAATTGGTTAGTTATGTTGGTAAGGTATCTACAAAATAAATAAGATTTGAGGTGAAGTTCAAAACAATGTTTGCTTATGCTTAAGCACACAAACTGACAAACTAATCTGTTAATTAAAATACTAATATAAATAAAATTACAGTGAAATATTCACAATTTCAGAGTAGCCTATATCAGGCTAAATAGTTTTCTGTTAATGACAATCCATATGCGCCCGTCAGTTTTACTTTATATTTTAATCAACTACTTTGACTATAATAAACCAGGCTTAAAACCTATTCGCAGCACTTAAAGTATTTCCCTGGGAAGAATAAACTCATTCGGAAGGATGAGACAACAGAAACTTATTGTAAGAATAACTTTACAGAGCGGCGCACGTCGCATCTGAGCAGCCGGTGTGTAAATGAAGCGCTTGATGCATCACTGAGACACAGCGTGCAGCTCTCCGGTATCTGCAGACACTTCCAAAACAGCAGTACAAAGGAAAGAAATCAGTGCGTTGAGGATCTGTCCAATGTATTATTGAGCCTTTTCTTATTTAAAGTTTCAGGTAGTAGTTCACATTAAACTATAGAATGGCTTCAGAACATTTGGGATATAGTAGCCTACATGACAACTTTCTAAGCATTTATAATAGGCTACTTTCGTAGCTTTTGTTGGCTTATAAATTACACAGAATTTAGCGCAAGCGCAAGATCAGATGTAGATCAGAACCAGCTGGCCAATACCAGATCCAGCAAAAATATGCGGTATCGAACCGATATCCCATCCAAGTATCGGGATCTGTACGTCCCCATTGGACATCAAAATAATGTTGTCCTTGTTGCTGGCTAAATTTAATTGAAAAAAAAAAATTAATTATGGTCACCAGACGTCTTAACCTAAATCAAACTTAATATTAATGTCTTATGATGTTGTGTGCCTGCTGGGTTTGTATGATTTCAATCTCTAACAGTGTAATTGAGAAAGCTCTTAGAAACATTTTAGTTTCTGTGTTAGTAAATTATGAATCATTGTCCCACAGGTCATGGATCATTATTAAATATAATCATAAAGAACACATATCTGACATTTTGAATCACATCGAAAAGTTGTCCTAATTTAGTGAATTCCACAGCCTTATACTTGGACTCACCTTATCAGACATGCGAATGAAAGCAAGACAGCATTTCACCCTGCTGGACGCTGGCAGAAATATCACTGCCCCTTGTAGCCAGAGGACAGGAACCTTGCTGAAGATGAATGGATGCTTCCTTTGAGATTATGCTGTGAAAGGGATGTGTAGAGATGTCAATAAAGACTATCTTTAACAACTTTTAACGTGTTACACAAATCAGTATAGCTAATGACCGGGACACAGACGCCAGTGCTTGGGACCTGCCGTGGCCGATAAAATTGATTTACCTGCTAACTCAGAGATCAGTGCTGCCCGAGAAAAAAAATTGCCCAGGAGCCTTGAACAAATAATAGCACTTTCATCTGAGAAGGGAAGCTGTGCCTATAAGTATAATAAGAATAATGGCCTCAAATCAGTATGTCAATACTGCCTGAGCCAGGAGCTTGTGGTCCTCAGGGTTCACATGTTTGCATCTGTTTGCTCCATTTATGTTGTATGTTTGCTCTGCAGCACTAGCAGACACAAGTGTTTTTTACTTCACTGTACTTTAGAAGCCATTTCATTGTGCAGCACATTTACTGTTACACTTTAAAAACACTTGCTGTTCTTATTTCAAAATAAAGAGATTAAAAGAGGACATGTTTGAAAAGGAGGATCTGTTTGAACTGCGAACTGAAATGTATTTTATTACTTGCAAATTATGCATATTTTACAATTAACAATTATTAATATTAGACTGAGGTGAAACCTATTTTAGTTTACTAATGGTAGAAATACTAGAAATATTTTAAGTAATTTGTATTTCTTAGTCCTTTCATTCTTTTTTTAAATGGCTGAATCCAGGAACATGCATGACAGTAGGCCTACATGCAATATAAATTACAATATCAATCAACAAGTGACATTGACAAAAGAACAGTACACTATGAAACAGTAAAAAAATAACATCATTAGAAATAAAGAGAAGAGAGAAAGGGGAAACAAGACGTTAAAAGGTTAATTTAAGATTACTCATACGAAGATCTTTAAAGCTGAGCATATTTTAACAGTTTTGTAATGCTTCTTATTAGTTGATCCTGAAATCAACTATATATATATATATATATATATATATATATATATATATATATATATATATATATATATATATATATATATATATATATCTTTACTGAAGACCACAAAAGCAGGTTTGCTACTTGAGAATTTGCATTTGTAAATAAAAAATTTTCTTTTGTGGTATCCGAGTTAAAATACCCAAATATAACAATTATCACTTGCATTGAAAATTATGGTAGAACCTTAAAAAAAAATCTATATTATCCCAAAACTCCTGAATGTAATGACATGACCAAAAGTCAGCATTCCCACAAAAAGAACAACCCAGGTCAGTGTCAACTTTAAACTTTTGTATTCATTTCTTGACAGGACAAAACCTGAGTCGTTTCATAGTATCCCCCTTACTTTACGATGGCGCGTATTTTTTAACAAACGTATTTAAAATAAAATGATTCCGCTTTGAGATTCTTTTTGAAAATTATTCGTTCAAATAAATTCAACTGATTCCTTTCGACGAATCAACTGACTCACAATCAGCGATGAACATGTGTTCATTATCTCAAAGCTCAGATGTGCTGGTGATTTATCTGATTTTGTTTAAAGTTACTAATGACAAATATTATTGTTATTATATTAAGTTGCGTTTTTCTAGGTTTCTGGTAATTTTTCTAACATGTCTTTCAAGCTGAGACTGGCAGAATAATTTGTTCTTGTGAGCCGCGAACATGTTGAATCGACTCTAAAACGGCGCTGAACTGGATCATCCTGTTCAGTTCAGGACTGAAGTGATCCGATCGAGTCACTGTTGTTGTGATTCATAAATGCTGCATGCTAACTCGCGATTTTCAAGGTAAGACTGTGAAAGGGCATGCAAAAGCAAGTTTCCAACTCTCTGAAAATAAGATTATATAAACTGATATATATGCTGAAGTTATTGCCTGCATTCTACAGTAAATATAGGCTAGCTAACGCTTTTAGCACATTAGCCAACATTGAATACATTAATTGTATTGACCAGTTTGTTTATCTGATTTGAAATTCGTTATATTCTATAAAATTAGCACAAAACTATTGTGGCTTACATCCTGAACACCCCATAAAACATCCCCTGCTGTTGGGGAGAGGGGTGATGAGGGCAGAAGGCGGGAAACAAAAACAAATCACACAAGTTCTAATGGTTTTGTAATGGTTTTATGGTTACAATGGAAATTATATTGGTTTTAAATGGAAACTGCATTGGTCTTTTGGGTCTCAACTCCTTGCCTCCTATTGTTGATATTAAAAAAAAAAAACAAACACAATCATAATGGAATAGGTCCTGAAGCACACTAGAAACCATTAAAATGTACTGGGTTTAAATCCATTTGTGGAAAAAAAAAAGAATCTTTGTCAGTAGGGCATAGATTCATATCAAACAGCAAGCCACAAATAAATAAATAATAATAATAATAATAATAATAAAATGTTCTATTGATAAGTTTTACTTATTTTTTTAAAAGCAATTACAGTACTTGTGTGCATTTACTCATGTAAAATACTTTAAACCACAGTATTTGTACATCAACTCAAGTATTACAAATTTCTCTGCAGACTACGCTGTTGCTGTCCTTCCTGGAGAGTTTGCTTGAGGTAAAGTTACACCACAACAGACACCCTGAGCAGATGGTTAAGCATATCTGTTTTGTATGTGTGTGTTCTTTCTGTCCCACAAATGGTCCAAATGTGACCCAGAAATGACTTGCGCTTGTCAGGAGCAGAGGGTATCTGAATGGTACCTCCTCTATGGGACTTTGTTCACAAATTTCACAGTGGGGAGGCACAACATTTGAGAAGCTGACAAACAAATAGAGCCGCCAACATTTGGCTAGCATCTGTTGATTTGACACGGTCCTGAAAGCAGTTAAAAGCACATTTTCTCCACAGCTCAAGTATTTCCGCCACATTTGTGCTTTTCTCCAGTCATCCAGGGTCAGTTTTCTCCACCCATAAAAAAGAAATCAAACCACTTTAATCCTCAACTACAGACCCCCAGCCCAGCTTTCCCTTTTTTAGGGACACACCTCTTCTTTTGTTAGCATTCTGAATGCGTTTGAGCTCAAGCTACACTGGCATGAATAGAGCTGGCACTTAGGAAATTACCCACTTTACTTTCTTCGTTCTTCAATATGAGATTGACTCCGTTTACCTGTGATTTTTAAATGCATCTAGCTGAGCAAGTTGTGCAGTTTTATGTCACACTGGCCGGAATGTTCAGAAAGAGAGAGAGAGAGAGAGAGAGAGAGAGAGAGAGAGAGAGAAAGTACAGCTGTGAAGAAGGAAGGAGATGAGGTTTTATTTTCACTTACTTTTCTCTTTCTTCTGGAGTTCTTGGCAAGTTGAGCTCCCAACTGGTGCAGCATATGGTGGCTGGGGTCCTAAGGAGCGAGGTGTGGCTGTCTGTGCATGTGCCAGAGCCTAATTACTCACTCATTAGTACCCAGGTGGCACCTACAGTCCATTCACAGACACACACACATACACACAAGCACAAACATGTTATCGCCACCACTCCCTCGTTTCAGCAGTTACCTACTTGGGACAAACAAGTAATTCATAGAAGTTTAATTATAGTAAATGCATACCTATTTAACTGATACTAATAAGACTGCACTGAAAAAAGCGAGGTTTTTAAAGTTGATTTAATGTATTGAATTATACATGGTTTTGTGAAAGTGTTTAAAAAAAAAAAAAAAAAAAAACTTTTTCCAAATAGGGTTGTCATGATGATGCAGTGGGTAGCACGATCGCCTCACAAGCTCAGTTGGCATTTCTGTGTGGAGTTTGCATGTTCTCCCCGTGTTGGCGTGGGTTTCCTTCGGGTGCTGCGGTTTCCCCCACAGTCCAAAGACATGCGCTATAGGTGAATTGGGTAGGTTAAATTGTCCGTAGTATATGTGCATGGAAGTTTCCCAGTGATTGGTTGCAGCTAGAGGGGCCGCTGTGTAAAACATGCTGGATGAAGCTGCGTTCACACTGGAATTTTCTCCCCATAGACTTCCATTCATACGCACACAAATGCGTCAGACTGGAAACGCAAACTCATGCGACAAGTTTCGCAGTTCGCTGCGTTGCAAAGTTCAAGCTTGGTGAACTCAGACGCTTGACTGCATGAGACCAATCGAGGATCAAAACATGAACTCTTTGTACATAAATTTAAAATATGGACCAATCGCTCGCTTTTTAAAATGTCTAATCATCTTGTTTAATCCTGCCCCTTTTCGCAGAGGCTTACAACAGAATTTCGCAAGCTCAAACTCGACTGTGACCATAGCTTAAGTTGGTGGTTCATTCCCCTGATTAATAAAGGGACAAATCCAAAAAGAAAATGAATGAATGAACTTTTACAAATTCTCATTTGGGTAAATTTATATTCAATACATGTCACTGTCTCTTTGTTCGTACATAGTACCAAAAACTAGAAAATACACAAGACTTGTCACTCGTATAGGTTTAAATTGGGAAAAGTGTAATGGTCAATATGACGAATAAAGCCCTTCCTACTAGTACACGAGCCAGTCATCGATCACTATAGGGTGCTTTCACATCTATAGTTCGGTTCATTTGGTCCGGACCAAGGGCAACAACTGATACATTGTAGCATTTTCCGCTGTCTTTGGGTTGTTTTCACACCACACTAATTGTTTTGGTCCGAACCAGTTGAAAAGAATCAAAATGCAGTCGTGACAAAATCCACATCACTCATTGATCAGATTTTATTGTTATTGAACGAATTAGGCTATATAATGTACTTAACATTTAAGTCCACAGTAGATCCTTGTTATAGTTTATGTGATTACATATAGCGTAAACTTACCTGATATGAAATGAGAACTGCAGAGTCCATTATTTCTAATTAGATCGTCACTTGATTCAGCTCCCTTTTAGCCAAAGACATCTGCGGTTGGCATTAAAAGCAGTGTGGTATACGGAAAAAGTTGAGTTTTTCCGAATTTGGCATCCTACCACACAACACAACATGTTTGCTGTTGCAACCGGTCTCTTTTTGCAACCGGGAACCCGTGTGACGTCATGTGTGATGTAGGTTGGTAATTCCTCTATAAGTGAATTGAATAAACTAAATTAACCGTGTGTGTGAATGAGTGTGTATGGATGTTTTCCTGTACTGTGTTAGAGCTGGATGGGTATCAGCTGTGCAAAACATATGCTGGATAAGTTGCCGCTTCATTCCACTGCGGTGACCCCTGATGATAAATAAAGTAACTAAACCGAAAGAAAATGAATGAATGAATAATTTTATATAACTAAACTCCAAGTGCTGGGTTGCAGCTAGAAGGGCATCCACTGCATAAGGCATATGCCGGAATAGTTGGCAGTTCATTCCGTTTTGGCGACCCCTGATAAATAAGGGACTAAGCTGAAGGAAAATGAATTAATATATAACTAAATAATAATAATAAAAGTTTTTTTCATTGTTTAATAAATGTAAACTCTTATTTGGGTGTTTTTAGAGGGATATTGCATTCTCGATGAATGTAATTCTATCGCTAGTAAAGATTTAAAGTGCACGTTTGTCACTGTGAGATACAATAGCTGCAATCGGCATTGGTGGAACGTGATTGGTTTCTTCAATCTGCGACCGCCGCATGTGCACCATTATAAAGGTTATAAGATGAAAGGCAGCTTGGAACGTTTGCGAGAGAGTAGGAAAGAGAGGTGTCTGCATCATAAACACTTCTTTCACGAACGCTCTGTTCAGTTGTGAAAGGGTGTCATCACCCCAAGTGGAACAAAAAAAAAAAGATAGAAAAAATGACACAATCTGAGCTTCATCTGAGCTTCAGTGAGGAGAGGAGAGCAAGAGAAAAGAAAAACAGCTGCTTTCTGCCAACTTCAAGAAATATTTTAAGAGGGTCACACTGACCTTTCTGTGTACGAATGGAAAAAAAGAACAATGTTTCGAGATGTTTCTGTTTGTACACGTATTTTAGACATATAAACATGCTTATTTATTTATTTATTAATTTTATAATGATGCCATGTTGCCATGTATAATTATGTTTAATTATTTACTAATTTATTATCTGTTACAATTATTATTCATTTAACCTCCTAGGGCTTAGTGGCCACATAATTGGACAGCACATTTTAGCTATTAAGTGGCTATTTAAAATACTTTGAATGTTTTATATTTTGTTACAGACATAGTGTCATCCTGCAACTGTTTTTGCAGCATATCTTTAACTATCCAAAATGGGAAAAATGTTTTGTTTTTACTCTCTGATAGTCAAAACATGTTAAATTAAAATTCTATGTTAAATATGCTTTACAGTACATTCAGCAAAAAGTGTATTATATAAATTCTGACCACGAGTCCACATATATGGACATACTTTTTCTCTAAAATAACATCTTATCAAAAGATGATACTTAGGTTTTTATTCTAATTAGGTTCCAATAAGCCATAATAGCAAAGAGAAATAAAAAATGCATGTAAAAAAAAGACCTTGGGTTTTAAGAGGTTAAAATCATTAATTATAATTGTTATAATAATGGTGGCACGGTGGCTCAGTGGTTAGCACTGTCGCCTCGCATCAAGAAGGTTGCTGGTTCGACTTCTGGCTGGGCAAGTTGGTGTTTCTATGCGTTTCTATGCCCTAGTTTACGTCGGGTTCCTTCAGTTTCACCCTCAGTCCAAAAACATGCGCTAAAATTAAAATGAACAAGCTATTGGCTGTATGTATGCGTGTGTGTGTGTGTGTGTGTGTGTGTGTGTGTGTGTGTATGAGTGTTTATGGTTGTGTCCCTGTACTGGGTTGCAGCTGGAAGGACATCCACTGCGTAAAACATGAATGTGCTGGATAAGTTGGCGGTTCATTCCGCAGTGGCGACCCCTGATAAAAATAAAAGCACAAAACAGATGGAAAATGAATTCATTCATTCATTTTCAAGTCGGCATAGTCCCTTTATTAATCCGGGGTTGCCACAGCGGAATGAACCACTAACTTATCTAGCACGTTTTTACACAGCGGATGCCCTTCCAGCCGCAACCCATCACTGGGAGACATCCATACACACACTTACTCACACACATACACTACTGACAATTTAGGATAGCCCATTCACATATACCGCATTAAGGAAACCCACACAAAGACGGGGAGAACATGCCAAGGCTCGAACCAGTGACCTTCTTGCTGTGAGGTGAACGTGTTACCCACTGCGCCACCATGCAGCCCTAATAATAACTATTATTATTAAAATTAAAAATGTTTAACATTTTTTTGTCAGCAAACAGTAACATTATGATGTCCTTTCAAATTGCCAACATCACACATGCAAACCAAACACACACTTGGATTTGTGTGCAAGTGTGCAGAGTTCAGTACAGTAGGGAAATAGGCCAAAGGCACTAAAAACAGATTAACGTTCATTCAGTAAACTAAATAGGCTTACTGTCAAGTGGACTGACAGCGCTTCACTCAGACGCTCAGTGAGAGTAAAACACATTCACCCAGGTTCATTCAAAGGTTACAAACGGAGTCTGTTCCACCGATATCTCAAACTACGAGCCATTATAACACAAATCCGCAGTTAGAGAGAAGCTGTTCAAATTCACAGCCTACATTGGAAGCATTTGTCATTTCAAAGGCTTTTTTTTTGTCATGAAGTCTCAGTGGGGCCGTGTCACTAACAGGTCTGATAGCGAGACTACAGCGGCTGAGAGGTCTAAATGTCAGAAAAACTGTGTACACAGAGTCTCCGGAAGAGCTCAACTCACGGGGGCCCCTCTTTTTCTTCCCCTGTCCCTCCCGCTCGGCTCCACAGTTCTTTTGTCATCTTATCTGCTGTCCGACTCTCCGCGTAACAGACAGCACACCTGGGATTTGCGGCCTCCTTGCTCTCACATTCCTGTCTTGCTCCGCTTATCGCTTTTTCGGCGCCTTGTCGCTTCAGACGCTTAGGCATGGGCCCCCGAGGCCCCTCAGAGAGCTGCCAGGGGTCCGATGAGCCTCCACCACGTCTCACTGTCACCTCAGACATCAGACATCTGGCACACACACGCAGCCCGAGATCTTCAAAACATTCCCTACAGAGAAGCATTTTGAAGTAAGAACAGACACAGAACACCTTGACAAACCAGCAGCGAAGACGCTCCTATTTTTCCTTTGGAGAAGAACAAAAGTTGCCCTCATTGATGTCATCAGTCAGAAAGAACAAATGGAGCGCTGACCTGTCAGAGGAGATGAGGTGTGTGCGGGAGGAAGGAAAAGAAGGGTGAGATGAAGGCGTGAGGGAGGTGAGAGAAACGAGTCTGACAGGGACTGCATGGGGCTGTTAGCATATTTATGAGGACAGATTTTCTGTTCGACTTCAATCTATCTGTCAGCGGTGGCCTCTGCTTGAAGCCTCACCCAACACCCACCTTCACGTCATCATCATCATTTGAGGCCCACCTTCTAAACAAATAAGATCCTGTTTGCATTCAGCAAAGCTTAAAGAGATAGTTCAATCAAAGAATGCAAACCCCTCAAGTGGTTGCAAACCTCTATAAGCTTCTTTATTGTGTTAAACACTAAGAAGATAGTTTAATGAAAATTTAAAACCTGTTACCATTTGCAGGAAAAACAAGTACCAACACTGGAAAAATATCCGTTAAATAACAGGTTACGTTTTTGTGGTTCACATGTGCTGCGTCCCAATTTGCATACTATCCATCCTAAAAAGTATTCGAAAATAGAATTAGTATGTCCCGAACCGTAGCATGTTGAAAAGAGTATGCTACGTTGCTGGATAGTTTACTATTTCCAGGAAAAATTTGAAGTGTAGAAGCGTCCATACTCTAACCGCTAATATTGCCAACAAGATATTGCGTGTTGGATATGAATTTAATTAGAAATACAAACTCGGGTAAAAAGTGTACACAAACTACAAAAACGGTGACACACAAGACCAACCTTTAAGTAGAGAGGCTTCTGTAAAGTTGTTTGAATTATCATTAATTACTATCTAGCCCAGGGGTGGGCAATCTCGGTCCTGGAGAGCCGGTGTCCTGCACAGTTTAGCTCCAACTCTAATCAACTCTAAGGTTTTTGTACCTTAATTTACAACAATAGCACAGACTATAGCTGTGTCTGAAATCGCATACTTCCATACTATATAGTATTCTAAAAACAAGTAGTATGTCTGAATTTATAGAATTCGAAAAACAGTATGTAAGAAGTACCCAGATGACTTACTACTGACGAGATTCCGAGATTACGACGAGAAGTGTGCATCGGATGGAGACTACTCTATCCCATGATGTATCACAAGACAATTCATGAGTGGGAGTGAAGCGATAGGTCATGTCATGATGATAAAAGGGCGGATGTATCTGTCCAAGTTCCATTCATATTACTCACATTTATACTGTATAGAACATACTTTTCTAATGGCTGAGTAGTACGCTTACATTCAAATGCAGTACGTACTGAGTAGTACGCAATTTCAGAGGCAGCCTATATTTTACTTCAAACTTTTAAACTTGCCAACAAGAGTCACTTTTTAAACTTTCAAATACTTCAAAAGCTTCTTCAAGATCCCATAGTTCAATTCAAAAGCATTAAAAACCTTGATTTCCTAATTACGGAAAACTGTTTTAATTATATATATTTTTTACAGTGTATGGAAGTCAGTGCTTTCCAGCTTTTTTAAAAATATCTTAATTTACCTTTAACAGAAGAAAGAAACTCATAAAGGTTTAAAAAAAAAGTAACTTAACCTATAACCGAACAACTTTGAGCGACTTTAAGAGCTGGAAATGTGTGACTTGTTTGGGGAATTGCAAGTAATTTATTTTATTTCTTTAATTATTCTTATTATAGCCCAGTGATTTCTGTATTTAGGTCTCTCCATCAGTGCTGGCATTCAGATATTAAAGCCTGCGGTTTGTGAAAGAGATTAATGTGAGTGGAGGTCAAACATAATGGAGTCAATTTTAGGGAAAATGAGATATGATCACATTGCTTTTGTCCTTTGTTTCGTGCTGCATTAAGTTTAGTTCTGTGCGACTGGCTTTAAATTGAACTTTGCTGGGATATATTTATATATATATTACATTTTTCTTTCTTTGCAGATGAGAAGCGAATAAAACTACCACACTTCTAATCGTTTTTCTACAAAATTGTTTTGAACAGATTTGTCAGTGTTAATAGAGCCTTAAGAGCACAAATTATATTGTGCTAAATGCTCCAACATAGCTACAAAACCAACTGATGTTATATTACGTATTATGCTGCTGTCACACTAGAGTTTGAGCATGTAGAACTCTGTTGTAAAGCACTGCGAAACACCTGCATTAAATGTTATCGCTCAATTGAATGGGCGTTATCAGCTTAAAGAAATGGGCCAGCAGGCGCCTTTTGTGCTTACTAGTAGGCTCAGAAGGCTGTTATCATTCATCCACATAATCAGCTGTAGTAATAGAGAAGACTCCAGATCCAGATCTGTTTTTACATTACTGTGATGGTTGGGTTTAGTGTTGGGTTAGGGGTAGACAAATAAAACACAATCAAGGGAAATGTAATAAATAATATAAATAATTATTGTGGTTAATCAGCTATACTAATAGAGAAGACTCCAGATCTGTCTTTAAATTACTGTGACAGTTAGGTTTAGTGTTGGGTTAGGGGTAGACAAATAAAACACAATCAATGGGAAATTTAATAAATAATATAAATAATTCTTGTGGTTAATCAGCTATACTAATAGAGAAGACTCCAGATCTGTCTTTAAATTACTGTGACAGTTGGGTTTAGGGTTGGGTAGACGTTAATAAAATACAATTAATGGAAAATTTAATAAATAATATAAATAATTCTCGTGGTTAATCAGCTAAACTAATAGAGAAGACTCCAGATCCAGATCTGTTTTTACATTACTGTGACGGTTGGGTTTAGTGTTGGGTTAGGGATAGACATAAATAAAATTCGATCAATGGCAAAATTTAATAAATAATACAAATAATTCTCGTGGTTAATCAGCTATACTAATAGAGAAGACTCCAGATCTGTTTTTAAATAACTCTGATGGCTGGGTTTAAGGTTGGGGTAGGGGTGGACGACTAGACGTTAATAAAATATAATTAATGGGAAACTTAATAAATAACTCTTAACTTCCGGCCACAGCCGTATGTGATCTATAGCTGATTATTCATGTGGATGGATGATAACAGCCTTCTGAGCCTACTAGTAGGTGCAGAAGGCCCCTACTGGCCTATATCTATCAGCTTATAACCACTGATACCATTTTCCTTTCTTTGCAGATGAGAAGTGAATAAAATGACCACATTTCCAATTGTTTTTCTACAAAATAGTTTTTGAATAGATTTGTCAGTGTTAATACAACCTAAAGATCACAAATAAATTGCAATAATAATAGCTACAAAACCAACTAATGTTATATTACGTATTATGTTGCTGTAACACTAGAGTTTGAGCTTGCAAAATTCTGTTGTACGGTGCTGCGTAACACTCGAGTGATATGTCGAGTGACACTCATTCAGTGATATGTGGTAACATGAATCAGCTGCTGCGAAGAGGGGCGGTATTAAATAAGATGATTAAACATTTAAAAAAGCGAGCGATTGGTCCATATTTAAAATTTTTGTACAGAGAGGTCATGTTTTGATCTTTGATTGGTCTCACTCAGTCACATAATGCAATTTCACAGGGCAAAGTTTGAAGTTTGCTACGCAGTGAACTGCGAAACTTATCAAACAAGCTTGCATTTTCGCGTGCATATAAATGGAAGTCTATAGGGCGAAAAGTCTAGTGTGACCACAGCTTTATACTGGAATTAAATTGTTTTGATTTATAGGGCTACAAATAAAACACAGAAGTCTAAAGAGTAATTATACATTTTTCAGTTTATTTGTCACCTCCTGGTATTAAGGTGTGTGAGCGTTTGCGTAAGTGTGTGAATATCAGTATCAGCATGTGTGTGTGTGCACCTTTTTGTATTTGGCCTCAAATTTCCAAGTGGATCTATTTGGCTACAGTAATACACAACTGTCATGTATTCAAATCTAAAATATTACGCCCCTCTTTATTTATAGACATGAATCTCAATATGCAAAAGTGAAAAAAACGGATGAAAAGTTTGGAGATAAGGCTTTCTGTCACGTTAAGAACCCCCTGTAAAGTGGATTAGCGATGCTTACAGCTCCCTTTACACACTACACTCGAGAGAAAAACGGCGCAAAATGAAGACCGCACTTTCAGAAAAAAGTATATATAGATTGAATTATAGATATAGATTTATATTTATTTTGAAGTTTAAAAGAGTACAGTTAAGACTTCTCACACGTGATATAACCTACGTATTGTCTGAGAGAGTAAGATTTAGGCCACTGCTGTCCCGCTCACAACGTTGAACACTTAACCCTGACGGAAAAAAATCCTTCCATGGAATCCGTAGCATTTTTTTTTTCTTCTTTTGACAAAGAGTTGGAATAGATTTAGGGAAAAACACCTGATCACACACACACAGCCGCACACAGAATATAAAAACAGTCATGTCTAAAAGAACAATATTGCATTTGTAATGCACAAATGAATTTCCTGTACAATTGGCTTTTTAGTGGAGTGTGTGTGTGTGTCTGTGTGTGTACATAAACAACTAAAGGGCTCAGTGAATATATCTCCATTTTGTAGGTGGTTCTCATCATCGTTCACATTGTCTTTAGTCTTTTTTCACGATGTACAGTAGTGCTGTAAACAGGCACACGCAGAAGCCAAGAGGAATAATCGCCCTCTCGTTTCTCTCCATGTCTTCTTATCCTCCGTGTGTTTCTAGATTTGTCCTCCGTCTCAGTCCTGCTGAGAAGCGCGTTATGTCCAGCTTTGCATCTAGCTCTGCGAGTCCGCCTCTTTCATCAAGTTTGTTGAGGTCCCGAAGGCTCCTGAAGCCTGCGGCGACGCACGATCATCTGACGCCTCTGGAAATAGAGTCTGAAAACTTGATGCTCTTTGCTTTTCCATCAGTTTTACTGATTGTGCAAAATCACGCCGTCTCTGGTATGTCCACTCGGAAGGAGCTAGCATATCCTTTTCCGCGCTAAAAAGGGAAAAAGAAACAAGAAAGGTTCATGAGCAATTGCATGCAAATGTCAACCTTGCCCTTTCTAAGTTCTTTGTGTAGGCTTGTATTTGTCAGTTGTGTAAAATATTCAAAAATGTCTGATTATATTTGATTTATAGCTGCACAGTATATCGTTTCAGCATCGATATCGCAATGTGTGCACCCACATAGTCACATCGCAGAATATGCAATGTTGAGGTTCTAGTTGATTATAGTCAATGCAGAGTTTAAACACAATGGTGTAAAAGTTTGTCATCTGCATTTGTTTTTAAAGAAATTAAAATGACTATTTTTATTACACCCTTTACTCGTTTCAAACGTTTCAGATTCTTTTTTAAAGTTGAACAAAAAGAAGATAATTAAATTACCCATATACTATTGAAACAAGTGAAGGGTGAGTAAATAGTGAGTAAATTTTCTTTTTGAGTGAACTGTCCCTTTAAGGTCCGTGACTGTGTGAACGTTTAAATATTTCAGAGTTTAAAGCATCCTACCACAAAACATTTTTTCTTTCACTTTAATAAAGATTACCTATTATTTTATTTATCTATGCTTCTATTTTATTCATTCATTCATTTTCTTTTCTGCTTAGTCCCTTTATTAATCTGGGGTCGCCACAGCAGAATGAACCGCCAACTTATCCAGCATATGTTTTATGCAGCGATGCCCTTTCAGCTGCAACCCATCTCTTGGAAGCATCCGTATGTAACGGAGGCCAGCTAGTGTGTGCTGTGCAGGTAAACCTCACTCTTCTGACCTCTTAAGGTGCTCTAGCGACAGATGCTAGTGGCCATGGTCTTTAGCCTCCTTGGTAGAGCAACCGACTCCCATGCGGAAGGTCGCCGGTTTGATTCCAGCTCAGAGCGGGATGGGCGGTGTAGGACAGGTGGGGTTACACGTACACACTCATACACTACGGACAATTTAGCTTACTCAATTCACCGGTACCGCATGTTTGGACTGTGGAATGCGGGGAGAAAGTGCAAACTCCACACAGAAACCTTCTTGCTGTGAGGCGACAGCACTACCTACTGCGCCACCGTGTCGCCTGCTTCTATTTTAATTGTTATCTATTTTTTTGAAATTCACTCCCCTACAAAATCACTCCCCTACAAAATCTAAAAGGAAGAATTCTATCTAAATACAGCTGTCTAAGTCATCTGGTGAAACTGTATTCACATCGCACTTTATATCGTAGAAATAAAAAATATCGCAATGTCAGATTTTCTCAATATCGTGCAGCCCTAATCTGATCTTGCCACACCCATAACGAGGCTTTTTCTCCATAAATCAAATAATAAATATTTAAATAAATAAACCAACTCTTATTCTTTTGATTATCCTTATTAATTGTTTCTTTTGTGTTGTGCAGTTTAATTCACAGAATTTCCACAAAGTGTGTTGTATACTGCAAACTCACAGACTTTTTTGGTCACATCCATAACGCTTGTTTATTTCCCTCATTTAATATATTAAAAAAGTTTACAAATGCTTTTAATCAGGTCTTAATTGTCCTATGTCCTTGTATAGTAGGCCAATCAGTACAACTCGTAATCCATCTAAAAAAAAAATAAAAATCCTCCTCAAAAAACATTTATAAACGTTGCATTTAACAACTCTATTTACCAATATGGTTTAATTATCTTTCTAACAAAAATATTAAAAGTTCAAAAGTATTTAAAATATGTATTTATTTGTTGTATATTTGTTTATATTTGTATTTATTATGTATTTATAGACCATATATGTTGAGGACATTGACCTGGACAGACTGTTTTGCATATATTTAGAATATTCAGGTTTTAAAAATGTCTTTTTTAAATATAAAAACTTTTGACACATTATTTAAAATATATGACTAATACAGCTAAATTAGAATTTTAATGGGGCGAGTAAATATTTTTCTACTGGCCATTAGAAACAACCTTTACTGTTTAGCCCTGTACATGTCTGTAATTTAATTCACAGTGCTTTTAACAAGGTCTTAAAATGTTTAAAGCTGACTTAATAAATCCTGCAGAAACCCAGATAAACAGATGTTTCAATATGATGTTAACATATACTTTCTTTGTGAATTCATATTTGAGTTTTTACTGCAAATGTCACATCCATAACACTGGAATTGCGCTTATTAAAAGAGTGCTATTTTTTTAGCCAGAGAAATACATAACGTATTGGGTCCATAAGGAAGCCTTGAGCTTTGATGTGCAACCATAGGCCCACAATCATAAACTATTTCCTCAAAGTTAAACGCACCACCCACACAGCCTCGAAGCGCTCTTTTCTGAGACGTGTGTCTGAAGGTTTCAACACAACGAGAGCAGTCAATAATATCTCAATCAATCCTGCTACCACCTTCATCCTCTCTAAAACAACAAACAATGGTTGGCAGGCTAAACCTTATAAACTCTGGCCTTTCGAGAGCGTCTGTTTCAAGCTTCCGAGCTGATGTTTGGCATGACTAGTCAAACGTTGCCTCAATAAGTGTACAAAACAATAGGGAGTTTCTGCCTTGCTTTTATCTCTGTGTTTTACAAGTTCATTTTCGGCATTGTCAATCTCTGGTGGATCTTTGCCTATGGTCAGATTTCAGAGAGCTTTGAATGTTTGATCTAACTTTGAATTGTATTACAACACCACAACTAAGGCTTTTGAACACTATTTCACAGTGCATGTTTCAAAACATAATAAGATAATTCATTTATCAGGCTTGTGAGGCATACTGAATTGAATTGCGAATGCTTTTGTTTACCACAGGTTTGCATGTGAATGCAATGAAGCAGAGTAAAATTGAATTGGAGGTCAGTTAATCCAAAATTTGGTCAAAACAAACTTTAAATGTTGGTGTAATTTTGGGATGGATGGATATTGTTATACACTTGAGATAATGTTTTTCTTAAATAGAGTTTTTGCCTTGTCTCTAATCTAAAAATTGATAAATCAAGATGCACTTTCTAGACAAGAAACAAGTCAAAATTAAGTGAGTTTTTCCTTAAGGTAGGGTAAATTATCTCCCAAAGGTGTAAATGAAACAAGTTTTTTTTTTTATCCCACACTCAGAAATAAAGGTATGCGAGCTGTCACTGGGGTGGTACCTTTTCAAAAGGTACATATTTGAACTTATAGAGTCCATACTGGTAGCTCAAAAGTATATATTAGCAAAAATGTTTTAAGTGGAACACTTTTGTACTTTTAAAGTACTACTAGGTACCCTTGAGGTATTAATATGGACTTTTTGGGCACTAATTTGTACCCTTTAAAAAGGTACCACCCCAGTGACAGCTGGCTTACCTTTGTTTCTGAAAGTGCACTTGCAGATAGTTACACTTGATTAAAGAAAAACTCAATTAATTTTAACTTATGATTTTGTTTCCAATACTCAATGGGCTTTATTTTAATGATCTAGGCACAAAGTCTAAAGCGCAGGGTGCAAAAGCATTAAGGGTGTGTCCGAATCCACTTTTGCTATTTTAAGGACAGAAAAATACACTCTGCGCCTCAGCGCATGGTCTAACAGGATTGAGCTTATTCTCTTAGTGAGTTATGGGTGTGTTTTGAGAATAAACTAATCAGAGTCTTATCTCCCATTCCCTTTAAGAGTCAGTTGCATCACACCACGGCGCATTTGCTATTTACATGGCGGACTTTGTAAGTATAAAAACTGAACGCTTCACTGGCAGTTAATCAGAGCATCTGCAGTGCGAGCCTCCTCCATTTGGCCTTATGTAGGCCTTTGGATAAGGAAACTGTTGTACGCACTGAAAACTTCCATCAGCCTACATATTTAGTTTCATTTGCTAAATGCAAAAAGATTTGTTTCAAAATGATTTCTAAATTCAGTTTATAATTTCCAGCAAACAAATAAATGAACAACAATAACGAAGTGCGATCAAATATATCCAAACACTCATGCTATGCCCCATATCGTCCAAAACCTGACAGGTGGACAAATCTAAGCTTGTCTTTGATAAAACAAATATAAATATGCACATAATAAATACTACTACTACAAATAATAACATTATACAAAAGCAAGTTATCGTAAATAAACAGAAAAAAGTCCCCGAGATGAAGAAGGCATGAAGGCAGTGGTTTTTATATTTATGTAGAAAATAATATTTTTTGTAATATTTGAATCCCTAAATTATTTTTCATTTGTAAAGATACCTGCGTATTGCTGTACATCCTGCGTTTTTTACGCAATGTGTAAGCGAGGCACACAACTAGCGCACTCTACGCTTTCCTTTAGACTTGCTTTCAGCTGGTCTGTTGCGCAGCCTATTTTAGTTCCTCAAAATAGCAACGTGCCAACAATGCACCTTAACACGCCCCTTTTCTAGATCGGAACACACATCAGTCCACAAAGTGGCACAATTGGATTTGCTATTTAAACAACGTGGTGGAAAACGGGAAAATTAGGGATGCTCTGGTCTGAAAATAGCAACACGTCGGGGCAAATGCATCTTGCGCCTTATAGTGCCGGGTGTATGATTGGGCCCATTATATCTTACATGTCTACAAAATGCCTCTTTATTAAAGAATTGTTAGGTATTTAGACTAAAAACAAGAAAAAAAAAACTCTAAATAAGAACAGCATTTATTACAACGTAGACAGACAGACAAACTAATTGATTTTTTTGTTTCATTGATTTTTCCAGAATGTATTACTGGCATTGATTTTACTTGAATTACCGTCCAATAAATTCCTCTTCCTAACATTCAAATTCAACCTCCAATTCAATTTAAATTTACACCCATGATTAAAAAGCATGTCAGTTCTTCAACAGCATTTTTTCTCTCACAACCCTGATAGCGTTATTTGAAGATAAATGAAGAAAATGGATGAAGAAATGCAAATAATAAACCCTTAAAAATAAAGGATCTTTCTTCTTCACTTCTTACTTTTCAGTTCTTTGAAGATTAAACCTGTTCTTGGATCCTACATTAAAAGGTCCCTAAAATCAGCATAATGATTGGTCCGTTTAAAACCAGCAGTCCTCCAGAGACCTTTAAAGCACCAGTAGGCGCTTTCTGAAGAATCAAGGAATAAAAAAAGAAACCCTTTGGGGGGCTAAAAAGACTTTTTGTTTTTTTGGATCCTTTATTTTTAAGCGTGTACGTCAGGCAGCAGCAGATGAAGAATGAACAGATGCAGATGGGTGAAGGAGAGCGCAAGTGTGAGGGCTTTAGAGGAGAATTCAGCAGCACTTCACGCTATAGAGGCCTTTAATTTGGAAAGTTTTTTTGGGGTCAGATCAAGAGAGAGGATAGCGCTCTCTCTTCGAGATACTCACACAGACAGGCGGCTTTGTAAGGCATGCGAGAGTTACACAGAAGTGCATCGAACTCTTTCCTCTCTAGCGTGGAAGCATTGAGGTTGTGTTGATGGTGTTGATGTTGGTGCATCTGGTTGGGGTGGTGTGGCGTCTCTTTGCCAAAGGTTGAGAATGACTGATCCCCCGCCAACATCTCGCCCTCAAATACCTCAGAATCGGGCACAGAGTCCATGCCCGGCACGTGCAGGTTGCTGCGGTAATCGGCGCCCTGTCGTGCCTCGGTGGGCACAAAACTTGGCATCCAGCAGCGATCTGAGTGGCCGAGGGCTTTGCACTCCTCTGTGCAGTTGGAGAACAGGTCTGCTCCTATGAGAGAGAACACAGAGACGGGTTAGCTTGTGTTTAATTGTCCATGTGGGTGGATGAGAATGAGAACACGCTCCCAATTGCACTGGAAGCTTGTAAGAGCTTTAAAAACAAGACGAACGAACATAAATAAATACACTAAACCAAAGCATCAAGCAGTGTAGGGTGTAACGAGTTACAAAGTAACTAGTTACTCTAATTAGATTACTTTTTCACTGAAAAAGTAAAGTGAGGGATTACTGTTCATTTTCAGGTCATTTAATCACAGTTACCTATAATGTACATGTTTAAATACTGTACATAAAATCAATCTAACTGTGTTCAAAGTTTTAAAAAAAGACAAACGAACATAAATAAATACACTAAACCAAAGCATTAACCAGTGTAGGGTGTAATGAGTTACAATGTAACAAGTTATTCTAATAAGATTACTTTTTCACTGAAAAAGTAATGTAAGGGATTATTTTTCATTTTCAGGTCACTTAATCAAAGTTACCTAAAATGTACATGTTTAAATACTGTACATAAAATCAATCTAACTGTGTTCAAAGCTTTAAAACAAGACAAACGAGCATGAATAAAAACACTAAACCAAAGCATCAAGCAGTGTTGGGTTAAACTAGTGACAAAGTAACTATTTACTGTAATTAGATTTCTTTTTATTCACAGAAAAAGTAAAGTAAGGGATTACTTTTCATTTACTGTACAGTTACTTTTAACGTACTTGTTAAAAACAATCCAATTGCACTGGAAGCTTGTAAGAGCTTTAAAAACAAGCCAAACGAACATACATAAATACACTAAACCAAAGCATTAAGCAGGGTTGGGTGTAATTAGTTACAAAGTAACTAGTTACTCTAATTAGATTACTTTTTTTCACAGAAAACATAAAGTAAGGGATTATTTTTCATTTTCATGTCATTTATTTGGTTACTTATACTGTACATAAAATCAACCCAATTGCACTGAAAGCTTTATAACAAGACAAACAAACTTAAACAAACACACTAAACCAAAGCATTAAGCATTGTTGGGTGTAATTAGTTACAAAGTAAGTAGTTACTGTAATTAGATTACTTTTCCGCAGGAAAAATAAAGGGATTACTTTTCATTTACTGTACAGTTATTTGTAATGCACTTGTTTAAATTCTGTACATAAAAACCAATCCACTGAAAGCTTTAAAACAAAACAAACAAACAAACATACAAAAATACACTGAACCAAGACAACAAGCAGTGCTGGGTTTAATTAGCTACAAAGTAACTAGTTACTGTAATTAGATTACTTTTCTGCAGAAAAAAGTGAAGTAAGGGTTTACTTTTCATTTGCAGTTACTGATAATGTACTTGTGTAAATACTGTACATAAAATTAACAGTTCACCAACCCTCATATAGAATATATCCCTAACTGTCGCTGAAGGAAGAAAGATGGGGAAATTATGCCACTGGCCCACAGTTGGTGCAGGGCAGAGTGCCTGTAAAAGTAGGCCAGTTGCGATGGTCCCATTGTGTTTTGCATATTGCATATACAGTTCTGGATCAATCAATTAGGAGAAGCCGAGTAATTAATTGTTAAACAATGAAATGAGTCAGACATTGATGTCAATATATGGTTTGTATGAAAAATTGTATCATTGCTTTGAAATATTTTGTGTTTTTCTTATTATTCTTAAAGTGTTACATTTTTTAATAAAGCTAAAATGCCCTGTTTGGCTCTGATTTAAGTCAAATTTCTTTCATCTATGCGGCATTGAGATTTATATAGTGCATTTATGCATTGAATTAACAACTTATTGAGTCACTAAGTTACTTTTTTAGACAGTAATTAAAAATGTAAATTTAAATGCAATTTTAATGATGTAATTAGTAATTATATACTTTTCCCAAGTAAATTGCCCAAGACTGCCAGATAAAAGCCAGAGCAGACACATTCTGCATTGATTCAACCAATCAGATCGAGTTTTCCAGCATCTTTTCTAGTCTTAATCGAGCATTGTAAATATGTAAATCCAGATGCATGTCATTCACTTTGAAAACATTAAAAGCCGTGTGCATGAAATGTCTTTGGCACTTGACATGCTAATCAAAGATTGTTTTGTGTTCTTCTTTTCTTGCGACTTTTAAATTACAAATTACTCTGATCAAAGCACGTGCGGAGAGAGCATGCTCGCAGCCAGTGGCTGGAGTCAATGCAGTAATCTCCTCTTGAGGTCTCTCTTTCGCTTTTTCTCTCTTTCTGTTTGACATCAAAGGTAAACTCTCAGAGACTCCAAGCTTGCAGATAAACCCCATCCTCTGTTCTCTTTCCTTCTCTTCCGCCCAGCTACAAGATGAAGGGATATATTATAAAGGCCATAACCCCCTTTACTGCTTTGTCTTTTTTCCCGATGGCTCAATTAAAGGACCAAAAAGAATAAGAGGGACAAAATAACATATTACATCACACGCTTGAAAAAACTCCAATGGATTGGGATACATATCTAGTGAAAATATGCAAAATTGTCTAATATTATTTATTCTAAATATCTATGGTTAACGAAAAAATTATTTTCAAGCATCAAAGTATAATGCATGTCATTTATTTTTTTATTTTACTGTACTTAAGTCTATTTCATTTAATTTTTTCAGCAATATAACATAAAAAGAGAAAAATACACCCACTAAAATGTTCAAAGGTTATTCATATATTGTATATATTTAATCAGATATATAAGAATCACAGTTCATCACCATAATATCAATTAACTATCATTTTAAATCCGTATACTTCACCTCTAACCTTCAAATCACTAGGTAGTCACAATGTTTTTACATATTTAAAAAGATGACAGCATGTTTTAAGCTTGCTTAATCATATATATATATATATATATATATATATATATATATATATATATATATATATATATATATATATATATATATATATATATAAACAGATCAAAATTAACATCTTGTTTAATTTATGCATCAATACTATCTGTCACACTGAATAATTTTGGAACATTATTTCATCCATATTTTGGCGTTTTATTTCACAGTAGCTAATTGAAACATTAAACTTGCATTTATTATGCATTCTATTTATATGAAACCAAAGTCAAACACACATTAAATGTAATATTGCTGTATTTATTACATATAACTTGCATCTCTGCTCTTCTAAGTGTTCGCTGTGGGTGGAATCAACCTGTCAGTCTCATGAGATCAACCAATAG
Source organism: Danio rerio (assembly GCF_052040795.2). Classification (NCBI taxonomy): domain Eukaryota; kingdom Metazoa; phylum Chordata; class Actinopteri; order Cypriniformes; family Danionidae; genus Danio; species Danio rerio. The sequence goes on from NC_141034.1 coordinate 47,287,990, forward strand.
CAAACCACCACCATCCAATCAATTCCCAATGATCCCAAAATCAATCCCCTCCTACATAAAAAGCCATTTCACAACAGGGAAGAACGGACTATCATATCCCTTTCAATCAATGCTTTGAAATATAATATTTTGCAGCATTTTCAAGAGCTTACCATTTCAACATTCGGCAATGCACATCTCTCCCAAAAGTACAGCACGAATCCCTTTGAAAATACATTTTAATTAGCGTCACGTAATTCAAGCCGCCTGCTGCTAATATGTGATGACAAACAACCTCACAAACCACAAAGCCGCGAAGCTAGCACTACAACAACGTTACAGCTAAAGCCAGCATGAGGGAAAAGATCCTGTTAGTTTGTGCGTGACAGTTGCACGACGCCTTTTACCCCCTCAGGTGTAAGCCGTGCCGTTTTGACTGCGTGCATCTGAGAAGAAGCGAGAGGTGAGCGTTTTTTAAATCCCGTCTAAAAAGCCCATGTCTAAAACAGTCAGTAATTACAGCTGGAGGATTAATGAAGTGCCATTTTCAAAGCAGTGCTAAGCAGAGATGCTGAAGGTATGGAGCCGAGTCAGTGGTGTGGGGGGAAAATGTTCTGCAGCTAATCCTCAGACTAGCCCTTCAGACAGAAGACAGGTCAGCATACACAGACTTTGGGTTTCTGCTTTAAAAGAGGATTAGAGCTCTTTGGGGCTACATGCAAACAACCTACTTAGGCCTGGGGTGGATAAGACCCTCCTAATTACAGACCCCAGTATAGGCAACAACAAGCAATAAAAATATAAATTAAAGGAATAGTTCACCTAAAAATAAAAACTCTGCCATGATTCAAGCCTTTTTTAAATTATTGATGAGCATAAATATATATTTGTGTTAGTCAATGATTAAAAATGCTCAAAAGCACACACATAACTTTAAATGGGTGCTCAGCCAAACATTAAAAAGTGCAAAAATATCTATTCAAAAAGGCGGCAACACTAAAGCTCCAAAAATGCCAATTTTTTGGGCTGATACAAGGTGTGTAACGGTTTGAGCACAACAGACAATATGTTGACTATATGTTGTAGTGCCCGTGGGGTTTATATTATGTCTGTAAGACAATTAGGCCTTTAAAAATTTTACCGATTTTACCGAAGTCCGATTGCACAGAATTATTTAATTATGAGTAGGCCACACGGAATCTTCGCACACAGAAATCCGCAGATTTTCAGCCCATCGTTGAGTGAATTGCTGTTACAGCGTGAAGCCTTTTGGATTTTTACTCTAGATATATTATCTCCAACAGGTTTAAATGAGAAGATTGATATTGGTCCTTTTTAAAAAAAATGTTTAACAAGATGTTTGGATAAAGGTTTTTGCCTATATTTTGTTGTATTTCTTTGTTATATTTTATTGTTTTTTTTAATTATTTTGCGATGTATTATTAGGATTTGTTTTTGTATTTTAGTTTTGAATATGTAATTGTATAATTTATAAATGTGTATTTTTCTATTTTTGTGGTGAGACAATGTATGAGATCATGTGATCTGAAAGTGTATAAAAAAAGAGCAACATACTGTAATGAACACTGTCTGATGAGGAGCCTGTCTGCTCTACTGTACGTTACACACCTTGTATCAGCCTTTTTAATTTATTAAACTGGCTTTTTTGGATTTTTGATGTTGCCACCTTTTTGAACACATATGCTAGTCAATGATTAAAAATGTTTTAATCACAATAAATCACATGATTTTCTGCGACTAATCTTGATTGATCACATTCGTATATGCAAAATTCATCAATGGTTAGTACCTTTATAGTCCTTTACTTGTTAACACTTATATATAATATATATTTTTAAAACTTATCTTAAACATTAATGTAATCAAATTAAATCCAAAACTAAAGCTATTTGTCACCGCAAGGGCTTTTAGTCATAATTAAGCAATGATTACAGCAGTAGTCCTCAGTTCCTGTCCTTGCACCACACTTTTCTCAGATAACCAACACGGTAGATGAGAGCATTATGCATGAACTGTGTTCAGAATTACAAGTTCCCTACAGTGTTCACTACTCCCTATATTACCCTGAGCAGTGAGAACGGGAAATCTTTACTTCACTTCAGAGTGTTTATTAAAATAATAATCAATAATAATATGTCATTCACAAATTTGTGCAATGACACTGCATGCAGCATATCCATTAAAATTCATAATAATTATTGTTTTTAAAGCAGCTTTACAATAATTGCATTACAATCAAAGTCCGTAAAGTTAAGGTTATCAGTTACCATAACTTTATTAGTTACTAATAGCTTTAACTAACTAATTTTAACAGTTGAAGTTGTTATATATCAACATAGATAACCTGCAGTCATTTGGTCACGATCACCTGCAATCCAGGCTTGCAGATTGCTTGTTAACATGCACCATCACCCGTTCTACAATTCTGTCACTTTATGAAATACAAATCCCATCATGCAACTCGCACAAACGTTCCGGTTCTCCGGTCGATACACACACACATAGCTGGAAGCTAATCAAGCACTCATTACACAGACTATTTATACACCACTCTTGCACACACACTTTGCTGAGTCTTGTTCGCCTGTAACTTTATGAAGCGTCATCTTGTCTTGTTTAGCCATATTTGATCCTTTGCCTTGTTTTATTGTTTCCATTGATTTTGCTGCCTATATGGACCATTTGCCTGTTTTTGACTATAATTCTGGATTCCCTTATGCTACTGTTTGCTATCTATTTGACCGTTGCCTGCCTGACTACTCTTATTAATAAACTGCGTGTGGAACCTCAACTCTGTTTTCCAGCGATTCAGTGTTACATAGTGTATATGGGTGATATCTATGTGAAGATGTGTATTAAGTAAATGTGTTGTCCTCAAAGTTCTCAATGATTGATGGGTTCACACCTAAAACAAAATTAAGTATTCATGTGAGTAGTGAGTATAGTCAATGCAACACATGAATATACAATACAATACAGCTTCAATGTTAAGAATTCACCTCAATCATGTCTTCTGCATAAGTTCAAGTAATTCAAGCAAAAAATTAGCTTGAAGTGAAAAACATCCTGTGAGTAAACTAGAGCAAGTGATCATATGCTCTGCGTTTGGTGTGAATGTAGCATTATAAATGTTCAAAACAGATTAGGAACAAATGTATGGAGATTAGATGATGAGTGATTTTTCATTTTTTTGAATAACTGTTTATCTCTGACAATTTTCATCGATCATGTTTTATATTCCGAGGACTGTGAACTAAGGTTTTTTTGTGTATGTATCTGCCATACAAAGCAGGTGAGAGAAAGAGCGAGTTTGATATTTAGAGAGTGTGAGATAAGACACTTCCTTATTGTGTAATCGCAGGGAGACATCTTGATATTTCCTGACATTTTCTGAAATTAATTGCTCTCTGTACTCATCCAGTGTCAGTTTTTTTTTCCTCAGTAAAAAAAAAAAACTGGAAAAGTAATTATATTGTTGACTTGTGGTTCAATATAGCAAGAGAATGTAATGCTGCGTCTTTTGTGGTAGAAGAACTGTGTGCTAGTTTTATACCTGGTATTAATTTCAGGTTTTGGTCATCTAAATGGGTCGATGACATTTTAGTATTTTTCTATTAAACTACATTACGAGTGAAGTTATTGCCTACTCATGGGTCAGTTATTCAAAATGAGTTTTAAAGTTAATTAGTTAAAGCAGGTGCTCAATCACATCTGGCTAAAATTTAACAAAAACATATTTAATACATTTTTTTACAGCATGTATTATGAAACTTCACCTATCATTTGCAAATTTGGGGTCAATATAATTTTTTTCTAAAGAAATTACCATGATTACAGAGGCTATTTGGCAAAAAAAACACAGTTAAAATTTAAACAAGTGTTACTATATATATATATATATATATATATATATATATATATATATATATATATATATATATATATATTTCATCATTAACACTAAAGTCGTTTTATTGTGCTGATTTGGTGCTTCATAATCCTTTTTTTTTTTTAGAATCAGTGTTCAAAAAAGCCATTACTATATATTTTTAAATACTTTAAAGTGTATCTGTATGTGAGACCACTTAAACTAATTTTCTCTGGATTTATTAGGTGTGGGATTGAGTAAAATATATATTATTGCTTTATTCAATTATGGTCTGATAACATTCATTCATTTTCTGCGGCTTAGTCCCTTATTTATCAGGGGTCACCACAGCAGAATGAACCGCCAACTATTCCAGTATATGTTTTACGCAGCTGATGCCCTTCCAGCAGCAACCCATCACTGGGAAACACCCATTCACTCTCACATTCACACACACACACAATCATACACTACGTCCAATTTTGTATACCCAATTCACCTATAGCACATGTCTTTGAACTGTGATGGAAACCAGAGTACCCAGAGGAACACTAGGAGAACATGCAAACTCCACACAGAAATGCCAACTGGCCCAGCCAGGACTCAAATCAGCGACTTTCTTGCTGTGAGGCGACAATGCTAACTACTGAGTCCCTGTGCCACCAGTCATTTGGAGGCCACTTGGAGTATTGTCATTTGGAGATTTTTTTATGTGAAATAATATGCTTAATAATAAATGTTTTGATTTCCCAGAGATGTATTGCGGCTGGAAGGGCATCCGCTGCGTAAAAACTTGCTGGATAAGTTGGCGGTTCATTCCGCTGTGGCGACCCCGGATTAATAAAGGGAAAAAGCCGACAAGAAAATAAATGAATGAATGAATAAATGTTTTGATTTGTTTTATATAAAATAAATTAATTAATTGAATGAATTAATAACTTAATTAATTTAACAAATACATAATTTTAGGTTAGTAAGAAATATCATCAGTAGTTTACCGAATAATCCCACACATAACAGTATATCGTAAAACCAGTGAAATTTCCAATATTCCAAGTGGCCTTTTAATTTTTCCCACATATTTACACAAAGACCTTTGTCACACAACTCATTTTAGATGCATGCAGTAATCGGGAATAAAAGCCAATAACCAGATCACCCTGAGGAAGATGTTAAAACAAAGTCTCTATGCTCAAAAAGGCCATGAAAACAGCAAGCCTTTCATCAAAAAGTAAAGCACTCAAACAGCGCATTTTGCACATGTTGAAGTTGTTTGAAACCCGGCGTTGCTTTTTCCCAGCACTTTACACTGTGCATGACAAAGTCAGAGAAAGAGAGACGGATAAAAAGAATTCTAGATTAAAGAAGATGTAGCAATGGACTGTAAACCAAGCCGTCCATGGAAACATCTCCTTCTCTCTATATGTGCTCTGCTGCTTTCAGAGCAGAAGCATTAGGTCTGATAATAACCTTCATTTGCTAATTGGTATGCATCAGGCTGAAAATAAATTACTGATCAGTGAGCTGTTTCTGAATTCCGAACATGACCTGCAACCCAAATGAGATTCGGTTGCAACGTGGCAGATCCTCGGGATAAAAGAAATGAAAGTGGAATGAAATGATTCAGGTGTGTCATTGCATCAGAGAAGCTCTCAAGTGCTCCGCTATGTATTACAGATGCATTTTATGCATTAGAGAGAAATTAAGCGATGCTTATCTGGGGCTGTTTTTAATCTAGTAGAGATGGCTAGATGGGGACACATCCACGGCGCGACACATTAAGCATTCGGATGACTCAAATTTCCTCTTTCGGAAAGCCCATAAAACAGCAGCTGGTTAAAAAACAAAATGTCTGAAATACATTTGAAAGGATGAAGGCAGTTTCCACCGAATTCTCATTAAAATGAACAATGCGCGCTCCTGAACGCTCTCCAAGTCTGCATACCAGGCGGCGCTTTCAATTATCTTAATTAAAAAAGATAGTATGCAGCAAAAACAATTCATTTTAGTAGGGACAACATTCCCTTTTTCTTCACTTTATAGAGTTGTATCTTTAAAGACAAGTGTTCTTTGATGGCCTATGACAACTAAGGCAGATGGGCTAGCTGACCTTGTACAGAAAACAAAGTCTTGATTTTAATCTAACGTTTAACTGAGCACAAAAACAGGCTAAATGAGAGCTGAAGCCGTCCAGCCACAGCATATGGTGCTCTGGAATAACAGCAGAGGACATATGCTCAACCAAAAGAGAAATTAATGATAATAAGATGCAACTTTTTTGGTTGTATTCATTTGTGTCCAACTATGTCATAATTACATTATACAGTCAACTTCACGTGCATTTCAAGCGTGGTGTCATTTAGCAGCATCGTTTGCATTGTCGCACTTCCAAAGCTCCACATGTGGTCTTCTGAAGGTGTGGAGGAGTTTGTCCTGCCCCAGTGGAATGTGGGCTGAGGGATTAGGGTGGAGAAGAGAAATGTGGGGGGGGGGTCGCAACGGTCAATGAATCGCTTGTTTGTTTGCTGCCGCTCAACCTATTTGGTCCCGTTCCCACAGAGCCGATGACAGACTGATCTAAATTCCATCATGTCTTTCGGAGACGAGGGTGAAAGGGAGATAGTACCACTAAACCAAATCCTTATTATCAGGAGGCATTCATAAACAATTGGATTATAAGCGTGCGCACGCATACATACCCAGAGGCTTAAATATTTCTGCTGGGAATCTAAAGCCATAACGTGCCTTGATCAGGAGCTCTGATTTCGTGTGGATGAAAAAACAGCCAAACTACTTCGAATTCATTCAACGTGTCGTTCTGGGCAATTTAATCAACAAGCTCAAAAGCTCTGCTGTTAGTCAATAACAAAACGAGAGAGGAATTGAGTTTTGTGTAACATACCAGAGGAATGTCCGCGATGCATGGCGTCATGGTCGCTGTCTCCCTGTTCACTGTCTCCATGACCGCTGTCTTTTGAGCTAACGATATCTGCCTCCTGAAATGCAGAGCTGAAGGAGAAGAGAGGGTTTGAGTTTACTGCTACACCATACCACTCTTACATAACCACTTCTTTATTGAAATGTCTCAACGACAGTGTAGAGTATAAATATGCATATTTAGTACATGTGTGTATGTATATATATATATATATATATATATATATATATATATATATATATATATATATATATATATATATATATATATATGTTTGGGGTCAGTAGGATTTTTAAATGTTTTAACATTAGCTTCTCCTGCTCACCAAGGCTGCATTTATTTAATAAAAAATACAGTAAAAATTGTAAAATTACAAAGTGTTATTGCACTGTAAAATAACTGTTCAAAAGTAGTTTATCAATTAATTTAATAATTTATTCTGTAATAATTTATTTCAAAGGCACATGATCCTTCTGAAATCACTCTAATATTAATTATTGTTATTATTATTATTATTATTATTAACATTTCTATTATTATTTATGGTAATAGTATAAAATAAATAATGACTGGACTAATAATTACATTTGCAGCTACATACAATAAGTAATAAATTAATATTTAATACATTTTTTGCATTTAATAAATGACGCCTTGATAAACATTAAAAACCTACCCCAAACTTTTGATCGGTAACACACACACACACACACACACACACACACACACACACACACACACACACACACACACACACACAAAAGTGTATAGATAAAGTGTGTGGCTCATATTGAATCCTGTAGCACAAAACCAGTCTTATGTTGTTGCATGGGTATACTTTTGGTAATAGCCAAAGGTATCTGTTTTCTTTTATGCCAACAACTGTTAGAATATTATGTAAAGATCATGTTATATGGAGGTTCTTATACATTTTCTAATACAAGCATGTCAAAATTCAATTGTTGAATAGCAATGTGAATGGTTAAGAGCTTAATTTATGACTTTTTGAATATGATTGTCTCAATATAGATTTTTTTAAACCCTCAGATTCCAGGAGTTTAACTAGTTGCATCTTGGCCAAGTATTGTCTTATGTATACAAAGTATACCTAATGTACTAAAGCTCATTTATTCAGGTGATTTATAAATCTCAATTTCAAAATTCAGTTTCAAAATTGACTGGTTTTGTGGTCCATTGTATGTTCAGATGAGGATTTATGAAAGGAATTCCAGAATTTTTAAGTTTAGAGTCAATTACATTAAGTGCTTACCTGTTAACACGCCTTGGTCGGTCTACTAAATAACTGAGTTCTGCTCTCTGGTGTTTTGTCTGCAAGAGAGGTGAAGATTTAAAATAGGCCCAACAATTATTAATACCAAAATCATACTACTAAAAAAATAGATACTAAGGTCAAAAATAAATAAGAAACACAGGTCAGAATTCACTCACTGAGGGCAGTGCAGGGACTTTATGGATGGGCAAAATCTTTAGGCTCTGCTGCTATTCAGCAGAATTCAACTATAGACGGATCTTTGTTCTTGTGGGGCTCTGCAACTCCGTGACTGGCATATCTAATGGCCTATAACCCCGAGAGCTTTTCACAAACATGCAAATCTATCAGTTCAGTGACTCACTATGTTTACACTCCAGCATGGGTAATTCCACACTATAGGCCCATTAGAAAATAATGAAGATGAATAGCAATCATAGATAATAATTAGAAAGTAAGCGAAACAGATCGATGTTGTTCAAGTGGAAGCAACTAGTTATACACTTGCAAACAGAAATCACTACCATGAAGGTTTTGTTGTAAATCACTGAATGTATATTTTATTTAAAGCATTTCTAATTACCGTGAGTATTTGCACCACATAATGCAATGGCGGATTAATTATAATATGAAAAGAAACCTGAGAAATGCGTTCTGAGTGCGATTACCAACAACATCAAAAAAATCAAATAAACAAAAAACACACACACACGAACTCCATGATCTCTTTAAACCAATTGTCTGGCAGGTCATTTTACACTTTGAGTAAGTTTTATATCATACCTCACTGGAGAGCAGGCTGCCGTTGGATATGATGTCCGGCTGCTGTTGGTCCGTGTAGCCGGTCACTATTGCTCCGCACGGGTTGTGATCAGTGTCATTGCTGCGCGACGGGCTGCAGGCCTTCAGGAACATGAGGTCCGTTTTCGCCGATTCTGGAGTTAGACAGACCTGATAACAGTAGTTTTGACTTTGATGGAGCGAGCCGAAGCTCCCTGACTCCTCCACGGGCACCTGCGCGGCGCTCGCCACGCTCACGTTGGCCGTGTTGGTGCTCTGAACCAGCATTATGTCAGATTTGCTCAGCTTCTTCTTTTTCCGTGCGGCCCGTGCCTGGCGACCACAGCAACCGCCTGACCCACACGATCCGCAGCCCACCAGGCAGCAGCAGTCGCTCGCCAGGCAGGTGCTGTAGATGTTGAGCTTTTTGTCCTTCTGACAGCGCACGGCCAGCACGATCATAGCCAGGAGGAAGATGAAGGAAACAGAGCCGAGCGCGATGATGAGGATGAGCGTCAGATCCAGAGATGCGTCTTTGGCCTTGGCCGTGCCGCGCTCTCCACTGTGGCCCTCTACGAGACTGTCCACGAGTGTCACCTGCACCACCGCGCTGCACGACATTGGAGGCTGCCCGTGATCCCTCACTTCAATCAGCAGCTCGTACAGCTGCTGCGGGTCACGTTTGACTGACACCCGGCGGGCTGTGCGCAACTCCCCTGTGCGCCAGTCCATTCTGAACATCCCATTCTCGTTGCCTCTCTGTATGCTGTATGACAAGCGCGCGTTCTCTCCATCATCCGCATCCATGGCGACAATGCGGGTAACCAAGTAGCCTGGTTCAGCAGAGCGCGGCAAAGGCTCCCGCGCAGTGCCATTTTTTCCAACAGGCGCAATCACAGACGGCGCGTTATCGTTCTGATCCACTATAATGACGTTTACCGTGGCGTTGGACCACAGTTCGGGGCTGCCCGAGTCTCTAGCTTGAACCATGAAACTGAAATCTTTAAGTTGCTCGTAATCAAACGACCTGAGGGCGTACAGATACCCATTTTCTGAGTTGATGGACACATACGTGACCACAGACATACCCTGTATTTCACACTCCACTATGGAGTAAGTTATATAAGCATTCTGTCCGACATCAGGATCGACAGCACTGACAGCGTAGATATAAGCACCGGGGACGTTGTTTTCAGTCACGTACACATCATAAACAGGCTGCGTAAACGTGGGCGCGTTGTCGTTCTCGTCAGACACGTGCACTTTGATTGATTTGCTGGTCGCCAGAGATGGAATCCCTTTATCTCTCGCGACCACGGTGACAGTGTACGCCTCCACTGTCTCTCGGTTGAGAGGACCGTCGGTCACAATGGTGTAATAGTTTCTGAAAGAGGTTTTGAGCTTGAAAGGAACATCTCCGAGAATCTCCACATGCGTCTGGCCGTTGTCTTCGGAGTCTTTGTCGGTGACGCTGAGTAGCGCGATGACGGTGCCCGTGGCCGCGTTCTCGCTCACCGATTCGGTGACGGTGCTGAAGATGATCTCCGGCGCGTTGTCGTTCACGTCCGTTACTTTGACCAAAACTTTACAGTGCGCGGGTACGGCGTTAGGTCCCATGTCTTTCGCTTGCACGTAAATTTGATAGAGGCCGCTCTCCTCAAAGTCCACCTCACCTCTGACCTCTATACGGCCCGTTCGGGCGTCGATATCGAACAGTTCCTTGACCCTGCTCGAGATGTGGTTGCTAAACGAGTAAATGACCTCTCCGTTTGGGCCCTCGTCTGAGTCGGTCGCGTTCAGCTGGATGACGAGCGTGCCCACGGGCGCGTTCTCTGCCAGGTTGACCGAGTACACCGGCTGATCAAACACGGGGACGTTGTCGTTGGAGTCGAGCACCCTGACCACAAGCAGCGCTGTACCTGTCCGGGGAGGCTGGCCACCGTCCACGGCCGTGAGCACGTAACGGTGCATCGCCTGTTGTTCCCGGTCAAGTGGCTTTTCCAAAACCAGCTCTGCGAATTTGTTGCCGTCAGTCTGTGTTTGCACGTCTAGGTAGAAATAGTTGTTGGTGGTGATGTCGTAAGTGCGCAATGCGTTACTACCGACATCCGGATCGAACGCGCTCTCCAAAGGGAAACGCGTACCCGGGGTCGCGCTCTCGGATATTTCCACGGTGAAGTCCGTCTCTGGAAAGCTCGGCGGGTTGTCGTTGATGTCCACCACCTCGATCTCCACGCGAAACAGCTCGAGCGGGTTCTCCAGGAACACCTCCAGGTGAAGCAAACAGCTGGCGCTCTGCTTGCAGATGCGCTCCCGGTCGATTTTCTCGTTCACGAAAAGCACTCCGTTCTCCAAGTTTACTTCCAGGTACGGCGTCCGCGAGCTGGGCACCACCTGAAAGCGGCGGGATGAAAGTTTTGTAAGGTCCAGTCCCAAATCCTCTGCGATATTCCCCACGAAAGTGCCATGCTCCGCTTCCTCGGGCACAGAGTAACGTATCTGCGAAACTACCCCATCCGCGAGACACAGCAGGAGCAAAAACACAAACATCTCCACTCCGGAAAGGACACTTGGAATATTTTATCTCCGCGGAGAACGCAGCAAAACCATCACCCTCTTCTCCAAGGTAAGGCGCAGACGTGCGTAAGGCTTTGGTTGTAGGGCAATATTTTTCCTTAAACGGGGCTGTCAGCCAAAAACCATGCTGTCTGCGTGCTGCTTTACACAGGACCGATTTCCCAAGGCGATTCCCTCCACGAACAAGCTTTAGACTCGCAGCGAATTTCTGGCACAAGTGAACATTACAGCATTAAACTGACACTGCTAGAAATAGATATCAGTTGGCGTGTGATAAAGCTCAAGACCGTAATCCACAGAGTTAATGCAACAAATGCATTTTATATTAGAGCTACAGTCTCTGATATCTGAAAGGTCCCAGTATATCTGGTGCGCTCCTGCGGGGTCCGCTGGCACAGTACTGAAGCATCAGCGCTTAGCTGTTCGGTTTTCCCGCAGCACCCTCCCCTCGCCAACCAATGGGAGCACTCGGCACCAGCACAGCTACGGATTAATTGGCTGAGCGCTACTTCAGTCAAGCGTCTCGGTCGCTGACAGACACGCCCCTGGTCAGAGCTGCGGGATTTCTGGTCATAAGGATTGAATGGCTGATGAGTTCGTATGAGTCAGAGAGAAGAGAGAGTGATCAACTTGTGTGGAGAAAAATAAATAAATCTTTTCTCATTCAAGTAGGAGTATGCGTGACGCTTTGGTGAATTGATGTGTAAATGATGCATTTAATTTATTTGGATGTACAAAATTCCACACATTATTATTTGAAAACGTGTTAGCATGACGTTGTAGATCTTGCGTGAAACTACAACACTTCATTGTTGAATCGAAGTGATGTGAGAATAATATTTGATTTGATTTTAATTGTAAAAAATGTAAACAATAAATAATTAAAATACAATATTTTATAATAACAAACAAAGAATTTATTTCTCCACTAACACTATATTCAAATCAATATTTCTGTATTACTTATAGAGCATAAGACTGCACTCTCAAACCAAGCAGACTCTTCAACCCTCTCTTCATCTTTCAACGTGTTGTCTTTGGATCTTTCTCAGGTTTGCTTCCCAAGCGCGAGCCACATGCGCCTCCTAGCTGCCAAAACGAATCTGTCAGTCACGCGCATGGAATTCCTCATAGCAAGTGCACATAAACAAGAAATCCGTGGAAATGTCTAGGACTTGTGTATCAGCGACGTAATTAAATAAGATGCAGTTGTGCTCGCCGGATTATGCAATTAACCCGCGTAGACTCGGTGTCCATTCTAATGGACATCACATTCCTTTTGTTTGCTTTTTTATCGTTTGGTGCCAGGCATATTCAAAGGATTATCCTGAATGCTTTTAAATCAGCCTGAGAGTGTTATATGATTGCATTCCGACCATAAATAATATAATGTCTATTGTAATGTATGGGAAAAAAGAGCTATATTTAATCAGAATATCGTTATCCCCAGGCAATATCTGAAAGCTATTAGATGGATGTTTTGTATTCAAAACCCATTGCCTGTCACAACAACAAAAAGCGCCTGGCATTCAGCTGTCAGTTTGAAAACATGTAAATTGTGGGTGGTGACATATCAAATCCATATAATTATATAGAAATGGAACATTGCGAATAGCTATTAAACACGGACATATACTTATTATGTAACTAATTATCATTTATGGCAGCGTTTAGAAAAGAAAAATAAAGCACGGATGTGTTTTGAATAAGCTAAAAACGTGGTCATTTAAAAAAAAATGCCCTTGTGCATTGTATCCATGCGTTTACCCCTCTGCTGATGAATACGATACTCTATCAAACTGTTGGCTTATACCTGCTCTCCAGCTCCCAGCAACCAAAATGTCACGCTTTTCAGCTGAGCGGAATAATGTTGGATCTACTGTGGCAAGCAGAAGGAACAGTCGGAGCGCCCCCTTGCGCATGCCAACAGCACTGCACCCGCATGCCACATATAAGACCGATGGCTGTTTAGTGTCCCCTCAAGAAAGGCACATTTGAAGGAGTGTCTGAAACGGTGCCGTGCCAGAAAGAATCTTAACACCAGTGAAGTGTAAACACGGATCGCTTCCAAAAAGAGATTTTCTAAATCAAGTTCTGGCGAGCCACTGGCGCACTCACTCGACTTTATGCTTTAATTCCCACAAGGGTGCCGGAGGGATTGAATAGATTTGAGTTTTCATGAATATTTCAAGATTTACGGACAAACAGTGATTTGAATATGAGAATCAGATTATCTCCCCTCCTGTATTATAATGTGAGCATACCTCAGCAGCATGAGGAGAGCTGCCATTATGATTGGCACCCAAGCGCGCTTTCTCTCTCTTTCTCTGTTTGTCGCTCCCGCAAAGCTGATTTAGAAAAAAAGGTGACGTTTTGAGATTCAGAATAGGTAATTTATTCCATTACCTGTGTGAAAATGCGCAATTAAAGATTTGTCGAGAAAATATAAACATGTGGCGGCTCGTTCACTGTAGGATCATCTTCAAATTTGCCAAGCTCAAACTTTTTTTTTTTGGCAGTGTAATTCATGCAACTGTGTTAATACTGCTTGTTTACTTACAGTTATCATCTGTTCAGAAAGTTGTTAAGTGTACTAAAGTGCTGCCAGGTATACCCAGCATGCACCGCTACCAAACTGACCTGGGTTTTGTTTTAAATTGTTTGTTTTGGGTGTTTTTGCAAAGGAGTAGTTCACACAAAAATCAAAGCCCACCTTTCAGTTGTTACAGATTTGGATGCTATAAAGAAAGCTTGATTCAGATGGGCTGATGAACATTCTAAAGTGTGCAGTTAAAATACACACAGCTAAAGTAGGCACAAAGAAATCCAAAGACACTGACCAAGCAAATTACTAAAATGATTATAATTAATAGAAACTTATTTATTTATTTATTATTTGTTTATTTATTAATTATTATTATTTTTTATTTTATTTTAAACTAAAGCAGGGGTTCCCAAACTTCTCAACCCATGACACGCAAAATAACAATGCCAGTGACTCCCAACTCCCAACATTCTATAGACCTTTTTCTTGGAATGCAAAATTGCCCATTATTCTTTGCGTTTATGCGCAAGGAGAATGCAAAGAACTTCCGGTCGGCAGCTGATGCGTGTAAACAGTCACATTTGGACAGCTTTGAAACGATAGTTTTAATCTATTTTACCTGCTTTTATCCTCTTTGAACTAATTCTGTTGTCCATCAGCAACATCTCCTGGACTGATAATTTAAAGAAATGCGATCTAATAGGATGGAAAACAGCTGCTGTGAGGCATTTTCCCCTCGTTGTCAGACGGCATCTTCTGCCGTTTAAATGAAGCCTCGTCATCGCTAAAGTCAACATTGTTTCTTTATTTCAAATGTATAACCAGCACAAACAAATGTAATCCACCAAAATGTTTGACACACACAAGTAGCCTGTACTGTGCCACTGACACACTGATTTAATAACTGTGACAAAGTGAAAATATAGGCTAGTGTCATTTCGAAATGCCAGAAAAACACAAACCGTGGTAAAAACAACACACAAAATAAAACGCAAACGGCTCGCGATTAGAAAGAACAGCAAATAAGCCAGCAGAGTATCAATAACAGACTTTTATTGGTCATTTTTGTAAATTGCACGACTTTCATACCTGTTAAGTTTCATGCCAGTACTCTGGTTTGCTCTCTCTCTCTCTCTCTCTCTCTCTGTGTGTGTTTGTGTGTGTGTGTGTGTTAAAGAGCCACTGAGCTAACAGCTGACAAACCGGGAACACACACACACACTGTATTTCTGACGGCAGACACGTGAACTAGGAGAACGTTTTTCTCGTATTTCTGACGCGCTTGAACCACATGTGACAGATTAAAACGGCTTTAACAGACACATTTCTAAGTTGTGTGTCACAAAAACACTCTGTTATCCATTAAAAACGTTATTGAAACCCATTTTCGGAGCGCAGATTACCAGTTGTACACGCTGTAAACGGAAGTTTTTAGCATTCTACCAGAAGACGCTGGTCGCTATGGCGCCCTCCATGCAGCAGCCATGAAAAAGGTCTATAAATATACAAACGTTATACACACAACAATTGGCCTATATAAATTTTATTTTAATTTAATATTAACCCCTCTTATTCAATGTGGGCACAATGTTTTCAGCACAAGTCTGTTTAATTTTGGAGACCACCACTCGGGGATCTTCCTCAATGTCCAGTTGTGGCCTGTATTCATTTTTAATGTATTTGATTGCCATAAATGTGTCAGAATAAAATCAATCTGCTGCCTCTGACGCTATTGCTGTGTTGTCAATCTAACGTAAACACACCAATCATGAAAAAAAGTAAGGCTGATGGCTTGTTATTTGCGTGTTGTTGCTTTTTAATGTAACCATGAATTCAATTCAATTCAATTCAATTCAGCTTTATTTTTTATAGCGCTTTTACAATGTAGATTGTGTCAAAGCAGCTTCACATAAATGGTCATAGTAACTGGAACAGTGTGGTTCAGTAACTGGAACAGTGTGGTTCAGGTTTTAGTGTTTAAGTTCAGTTCAGTTCAGTTTAGCTCAGTTCAGTGTGATTTAATCATTACTGAGAGTTCAAACACTGAAGAGCAAATTCATCGATGCGTAGCTCTACCAATCCTGAACCATGCGAGGCAGTGGCGACAGCGGAGAGGGAAAAAAAACTTCACCTGATGGGAGTGAAGAAAAAAAATCTTGAGAGAACCAGACTCAGTTGGGCATGACCATTTTAATTTCTCCGCTGGCCAAAAGTCTTGTGCAGAGCTTCAGTCGCCGTGGTGGAGGCTGGAAGATGGCCTCAGCGAAGACTCGTCTGTCCCTGGAGCGTCGCTGGAATCAGACTCATGTTCTCCACTCCCCACGACCATCAGCGCAGCAGCAGCTCAGGATATGGCCTGGTCCCGGATATGGAATCCTTGGGATCATCTCGACGCTGGTCTTGGATCCAATCAGTGACTCCGCACAATCTGAGGACCTCGGGATGAGTATCCCCAGGTGAAAATAGAGAATAAAGAGAATAATTAGCGTAGCTGCTGTTCATAGTGTATATAAACCATGAACTACTATTAGTGTCTTCTGTGAGTTATGGATAAAATATGTTTATTCTATTAGTTTTATAAAAGTTCTATTTGACATTTGGAATAATAATAATAATAATAATAATACATTTTATTTATAATGTGCTTTTCTCAGTCATACAAGGCAAACAATGCAGAACAGTAAAAACAGTCAAAAAAATAAATAAATAAAAAGATCGCAATAAAATATGAATGATTCAATACAATTGGATGATAAAATAACAAAAATAATCAGTCTTTGTTAAAGCAACAGTAAAAAGGAGAGTCTTAAGAAGTTTCTTAAAACAATCCAGAGAAGCAGCATTCCTGATGCGGGTGGGTAAACCATTCCATAGCTTAGGATATTCCATAGCCCTGTACAAAAAAGCACAAATCTAAATCTGGAAATCACTAATCTACCCCCTGTCATTGTCCTGTGACTCTCAGGGGTTCCCGACCCCCCACTATAGGAATCACTGAACTAAACTACATTTTATACTTATTTAACTACTGCTGAGCTATTAAACGATGAGTAATTCTCAAGTAAACAAGACTCTCTCTCTCTCTCTCTCTCTCTCTCTCTCTCTCTCTCTCTCTCTCTCTCTTTGTGTCTAAACCTCCATCACTAGTTCTAAAATAACATTTTGGACAATGTAGGCTTGGGATGTGATGCATATGAAAGTAGTCCTACTGCACACACAAGAGCATTTTATGCACAAAACAAGACAAATGCTTTGAACTAAAACATCTGTCTTTATAGGTATGGTGATTATAGTGGAATAACTGACAGATTAAATTACCAGAAAATAACACATCCATCATGGCTGCATTACCCCCCGTAGGTGTGTATTATTTTTCTAATAATTCACCAACCCGTTTCTGAATACTCCTTAGGCTGACCACACAGTTGAAGATTTTAAATCCGGATTTTGCAAGAAGGTATTTCTGCAGCCCAGAGACCTCCAAGTGGGAGGCATTACACTGCAAGTAGATTGGGTTTAAGGTTGGTGTAGATGTAGTAGACATTAATAAATCACAAGTTACTGTGAGGTTGGGTTTAGGTTTGAGGTTGGTGTAGATGTTAATAAAACACAACAGGTTATTGTGAGGTTGGTTTTAGAGTTGGGATATGTGTAGACATCTATAAAACAACAGTTTGTACTCCATGTCATGTACAAAACATTAAATAAAAGAAAACTCCAGGAGGTTTGTACAGTTCACTTGGAGCTCAAGTGAAACTCACTTGGAGCTGAGCAGCCCATTTGGAGCTGGCTCGGACCTACTTTTATTGACCTTATTCCTCACGTATGAACAGGCGCAGCCATTGGAATCTTTTTTGGCTTTAGGCTAATAGTCTCATTCATTTTCATTGATGTGTAAATGTTAAAACAATCCGTCATGCTGCTAGATGTTGCAAACTGATTTGGGAACCCCTGTTTTAGTTAAATATAAATTAATTTTCCCTTGTTGTGTAATATATTAATTTTAACACCTCTGAAATCTGATCCGGCACCTCATTTTACCGATCCCCCTCCTCAACCGCCCTCCTCCCCTGTCCGCTGTTTACTTTCACTTTCTTTTGCGACTCCCCAACCCTCTCCCCAAGAGACCTTCTTACTGTGAGGCGATTGTGCAACCTCCATGTCGCTCATCTTTGAAAATATGTCCCTGTAAATTTCATCAGTGTGAAAAGGGACAAAACATACTGCCCCGTAGCGATCATTTTATCTAGAATTTGCAGTCAAAGGTATGTTGAAGTACTCTTTTGCAGATCCAAAAAAAAAAAAAAAATAAAAAAAATAAAAAAAGAATGGTTGAAGCACATTTCCAAAACCTGTGTTGAAGATTTAACCCTCTAAACCAGGGGTGCTCAATCCTGTTCCTGGAGATCTACCCTCCTGCAGATTTCAGTTGCTACCCATATCAAACACACCTGAACCAATTAATTATGGCTCTCCAGGAACAGAATTGAGCACCCCTGCTCTAAACTTAGTTAGCTGCATTCTGTTTGTTGTTTTAGGCTACACTCACTCTGTTTGACATCTAAGTTTCTGTTAAAATTCTTATATTTCTGTTAAATAAACTCTAATATTGGCGGTTCATTCCGCTGTGGCGACCACAGATTAATAAAGGGATTAAGCCGACAAGAAAATGAATGAATGAAAACTCTAATATTGGGGTGACACAGTGGCACAGTAGGTATCGCTGTCATCACACAGCAAGGAGGTCGCTGGTTCGAGCCTCGGCTGGGCCAGTTGACGTTTCCGTGTGGAGTTTGCATGTTCTCCCACGTGGGTTTCCTCCAGGGGCTCTGGTTTCCCCCACGAGTCCAAAGACATGTGGTATAGGTGAATTGGGTAGGCTAAATTGTACGTAGTGTATGTGTGTGAATGAGTGTGAATGGATGTTTCCCAATGATGGGTTGCAGTTGGAAGGGCATCCGATGTATAAAAACGTGCTGGATAATTTGGCGGGTTCATTCCGCTGTGGCGACCCCAGATTAATAAAGGGACTGAGCCGAAAATAAAATAAGTGAATGAATTCTAATGTTTATTTTTTCTAAACCTTGTGCTGACTCTTCACAAGACTGAAGTGTGCTGAGGATCGAAGTGTGTTCTCCACGTTTATCTTTTCTATTAGTTCTAATTCAATATTATTTACCAAATTGTAGTCTTCTTTGTTACACCTTTTAAAAACAACTACTAGACTTCAAAAAAGGTTGTAACTGTTATGATGTTATGATTACCAGCAATCTGGTGGTTAGCGAAGGTCGCTGGAAAACATTCACACTCATTGAACTACATATCTGCCATGTTATGGACTACAACACCCAGCCAGGCCACACACACACACACACACACAACCGGTTCCAGATCCAGACTGATTACACTCTCACAGCTGAAGCCACTCACACAATGATTATTTGGACTATTTAAACCCCTCTGTTCCACACATATGATGCTGAGTATTGTTTAGCTGTTGCTGTTCATACGCAAGCGGTTTTCTTTGTTTCCTGTTGCCTGTGTTTTTGACTTTTGGACTGATTATCGTGTGTTGAACCTTTTCTGCCTGCCCCAAACCTTTTGCCTGTTTTATTTTATTTGCTTCTAGATTGCCTACTACACTGTTTACTGGAAACCAATGCAAACGCAGTGAGAACATGCAAACACACAGGATCACCAACTGACCTAGCCGAGGCTCGAACCTGTGACCCAGCGACCTTCTTGCTGTGAGGCAACAGCACTACCTACTGCGCCACTGCGTGGCCCCTATTATCAATTAATTTCATTATATTATTTTTAAGAGGACCCAATGCTATCTGATTACCCATATGTGTCAAAACATCTTCTGTATTCAATAGAAGAAAGAAACTAACTCCTACAAGTTTGGAAGACACCTTGAGGGTAAGTAAATAATGACAGAATTGTTATTTTGTTCGCTAACTATCGCTTTACACTTTGTGGGCTTACTTTATCTTGTAAATGTGTAATAGTAGTAGTCCTGGATGACTGCCATTCATAACAACATTCCAGTTAGCAAATCTAATTTCAAAGTCTGTAATGTGAACTCACTACCATCAATGTCTAGTCGATGTGAATTATTCTCATCAAAGTGTTGATGCAGGAACCAATCCAAAAGTGCGTGTCACAGTCTGATGAAATTATCCATGTGCAAGTTTATAAAAGTCTCGATCGGTTAGCATGCTTTTATGATTGACTTTTCACATTGCAGGATGCCATATTTAGATCATCCATGGCAAGTCTGGAAAACAACGGGTATCAGATTCCCTCATTAGGTGCGTGATGGACAAGGAACAGTGACAGAGCCTTTAAACCAAATCATCTACAGAGTTCTAACTAAGTTTCACCATGTCAGAATCTCAAATCTGGAAACATCAGAGGGAAATAGCCTCAGTTCTCCAATCCTGCTTCCCTTTCCCCCTGCAGAAAACAGACAGAAAACAACAGAAAATTGAGTTTTGGGAGATAACAAAAGATGTCTGTTCTCACATCTTAATATCTGATGGCCATATGTGGCGTCGGTCTGTCGATTAGCCCTGCGTGTGGTTATGTGTGTGTCTGGACGTCTGGCTGCTTTCAGAGCAACTCTCTGGTGTGTGTCTGTGGCCCGGAAGACCTTTTCATCTGTAGCCTACACATGGATATCTGTGTGTGTGTGTGTGTGTGTGTAGAACTGACACTGAAGTGACAGGATGAGATGGGACAGAGAGTGCTGGTTGACAGGAGGATTGTTTTCACTCCAAAAGCCTTATTAAAAATTTAGCTGTCCCTCAGAGACCGGGTGAGGGCGAGTGTGTGTCTGAATCTGTGCTCGTGGTCAGTCATGAGGAAAATGTAATGTGGTATTTGGTATTTGAGTTGTGTTAGAGGGATTTGTGAAGTCTTCTCCTTTTGAGAGTCGAGTTTCATGCGAGAATTCCAACCCAGATATCTGCATGTCAGCGTACATGACCCAAATAAGTCAAGAGCTTGACATGCTTTCACAAAAGATGTGATGATAATTCAGCACCAACAAAGGTCAAGAAAAAAAAAAAAAGATCAATTTTGTTCTACATCTCACCGATAAGCCTCATTTCTTGAGTCGAGTGAATTTATGGTTCTATATGGATCAAATTCATGGAATTCGAAGTCATGTATATGCTACTCTACTGTTCAGAAGTTTGGCTTTGGTAAGATTTTCTAAGTATATTTGAAACAATTTCAGCAAGTCTGCATTTATTTAATCTGTTGATATTATTGGGAAATATTTCAATAATACATTTAACTACTAGACTGTTAAAATATCTGTTAACAGCTTACGTATTTTGTGTTCACAAGTGTTTTGGGTTTATTTATGGTTGTGATTTGCTTTATGGGACTGTACAATGGGTTCAAAATCTGTTTCTGAAATAAATCTTGTTATGTTGACTGATTTTTTTTTATATAAAAAAGACTTTATTGATGTACTAATTCATTGTTGAAACAATTCCATATGCAGAATATACAGATTGAGCATAAAGCAGATGGAAACATCTCAGATGTGGACATTATGTGAGTGATAAGGAAGATAAAGTTTGTTACAACAAGATGCAATCTATACAACAAAATCCTCAAAATCCTCAAAATTAAAGCAAAAATGTTAAAGCAAAAATGTTACCATTTTTGTTTCCATTTTTGTAATTTAGAAAATAAATATCAAGATTGGAAAATAAACGGACAATAATATATATATATATATATATATATATATATATATATATATATATATATATATATATATATATATATATATACTTAAAGGTTGTGGAATTTTTATTGTTATAATTTTGTCTAATTTATTGGAGCTTCAAGAACTGTGAAACATATTTTTTTTTTACAATTTTCTGAAACTTGGAACATAATTTGTGTCTGAAGGGGTTAACAAAGTGACCTTTTTTAAAATTGTAGTAGTTTGAAATAATTTATTATATAAGATAATAAATAAAGAAATAAGTCTGTAAAATAACAGAAAATGTACTTGCAGTTTATTACAAGTTATTTTGTACTGCATGTATTATACAACATCAACCTAGACAAAAGACTACTTTAAACTACAAAAAAATGTTAATAATAAAAAAAAAATTCAACTTTTCAAGGTTAAAAGTTTTTGGAAGAAAGATAAAGGTCCCTGAATTCACTTCAACAACATAAATAAATAGGGGGAAATGACAAACATGAATCACAAAATAGGGAAATCTGCTAATTTATTTATATTTTTGACAGTGTACATTTCAACAAATTAGTTTCATTAAATTAGTCTGTGCTTTCTGTTGATTATATACATTTCTTCTGGATTATTTCATGAACAGAAAGTGAAATAATAGTTTTAAATTTAAATAGAATAATTTGTGTCATTTTAATCTGGCACCTTGATGTCAAAACAACATAAAAAATGTCAAAAATGCAAATTAGTTAGCAAATTAGATGTTAATTGACTACTTTGATGACATCAAATTGACCTCTAACAATGGATTTAAGAAAACACATCAAAATTTGACAACAGGACAATCCTTTAATCAATTTTTGATTACTTTTTTGATGCCAATGTTTGATGTCAATTTGATGTCTTTTTGACATCAAGGTAGTTTACATTGTAGGGATAGGAAATCCAGTGTAAATTTGTGATTTGGAATTAAAGCTTTCTTATGAATTAAACTTTTCTTATATTATAGTACTTTTTGTGGACGAAGCAGTGGCGAAGTAGGTAGTGCTGTTGCCTTACAGCAAGAAGGTCGCTGGTTCGAGCCTCGGCTCATTTGGCGTTTCTGTTAGGAGTTTGCATGTTGTCCCTGCCTTTGCGTGGGTTTCCTCCAGGTGCTCCTGTTTCCCCCACAGTCCAAAGACATGCGGTACAGGTAAATTAGGTAAGCTAAATTGTCCATAGTGTAGATGGAGATGGGTTGCGGCTGGAAGGGCCTCTGCTGCGTAAAAAACTTGCTGGATAAGTTGGCGGTTCATTCCGCTGTGGCGACCCCGGATTAATAAAGGGACTAAGCCGATAAGACAATGAATGAATGAGTACTTTTTGTGTTGTTATTTTAGTGGTCTAAAGGACATCATCCTGTGGCTGTCAAATAGATGTCAACGTTTTGACCTCCAATTAATTAGCTTTGTTTTTGATGTCATGTTTGATGTCAATTTGATGTAGTATTGACGTTGAAGTAGTTTACGTTGTAGTGATATGAACTCCACTGTAAATTAGTCATTGGAATTGAAGCTTTCTTAAAAATAACATTTTCTTATAGTATAGTACTTTTCATGTTGTTATTTTGTTGGTCAAAATGGCGTCAATGTGCCGAGGTCAAATGTACGTCAAGGTTTTGACATCAAATTTATAAGCATTTTTGATTTGGAATTGGAGCTTTTTATATAAATAAAAAAAAAATGTTTTGTTATTTTGGGGGTCAAAAGGGCGTCATTATGGATGTCAAATGTACGTCAAGGTTTTGACATCAAATTTATAAGGATTTTATTTGTTGATGTAGTGTTCAAATCAAAGTAGTTTACTTTGTAGTGATACAAAATCCAGTGTAAATTTGTTATTTAAAATTGAAGCTTACACATGAATTAAACATTTCTTATATTATAATACATTTTGTGTTGTTATTTTGGTGGTCAAAAGGGCGTCATCATGTGTTTGTCAAATAGATGTCAAGGTTTTGACATCAAATGAGTGCCATATTTTTCTTGATGTCAATTTAATGTAGTTTTGACATCAAGGTAGTTTACATTGAATCGATGCAAAGTCCAGTGTAAATTAGTCATTTGCAATTGAAACTTTCTTATAAAAACATTTTCTTATATTATAGTACTTTTCGTGCTGTTATTTTGGTAGTCAAAATGGCATCAATGTGCGGATGTCAAATGGACATTAAGGTTTTGACATCAAATTTTTAAGCATTTTCTTGATGTCAATTTGAAGTAGTTTTGACATCAAGGTGGTTTACCTTGTAGCGATACGAACTCCAGTGTAAATTAGTCATTTGGAATTGAAGCTTTCTTATAAATAACATTTTCTTATATTATAGTACTTTTCGTGCTGTTATTTTGGTGGCCAAAATGGCGTCAATGTGCGGATGTCAAATGGACATTAAGGTTTTGACATCAAATTTTTAAGCATTTTCTTGATGTCAATTTGACGTAGTTTTGACATCAAGGTGGTTTAATGTAGCAGTACAAAATCCAGTGTAAATTTGTCATTTGGAGTCGAAGCGTACTCATGAATTAAACATTTCTTATATTATAATACTTGTGTTGTTATTTTGGTGGTCAAAAGGGCGTCATCATGTGGATGTCAAATTAATAAACTTTTGAGTTTTTGATGTCATGTTTGATGTCAATTTGATGTAGTATTGACTTTAAAGTAGTTTACGTTGTAGCGATACAAACTCCAGTGTAAATTAGTCATTTGGAATTAAAGCTTATTTATAAATAACATTTTCTTATATTATAGTACTTTTCGTGCTGTTTTTTTGGTGGTCAAAATGGCGTCAATGTGCCAATGTCAAATGGATGTTAAGATTTTGACATCAAATTTATAAGCATTATGTTCTTGATGTAGTTTTGACATCAAGGTAGTTTACTTTGTATCGATACAAAATCCAGTGTAAATTTGTCATTTAAAATTGAAGCTTACACATTAATTAAACATTTCTTATATTAAAGTACATTTTGTGTTGTTATTTTGGTGCTCAAAAGGGCATCATCGTGTGGATGTCAAATAGATGTCAAGGTTTTGACATCAAATGATTAGCATATTTTTCTTGATGTCAATTTAATGTAGTTTTGACATCAAGGTAGTTTACATTGAATCGATACAAAATCCAGTGTAAATTAGTCATTTGCAATTGAAACTTACTTATAAAAAAATTTTCTTATAGTATAGTACTTTTCGTGCTGTTATTTTGGTGGTCAAAATGGCGTCAATGTGTCGATGTCAAATGGACGTTAAGATTTTGACATCAAATTTTTAAGCATTATGTTCTTAATGTAGTTTTGACATCAAGTTAGTTTACTTTGTATGAATAAAAAATCCAGTGTAATTTTTTTGTTTGTAATTGGAGCTTTTTATATTAATTAAAAAAAAAAAATTGTTTTGTTATTCTGGTGGTCAAAAGGGCGTCATTGTGGATGTCAAATGGACGTCAAGGTTTTGCCATCAAATCGCTTAGCATAATTTTTTTTTTTTACCTCCTTTTTACATTATGCTTCATGTTAATTTGATGTTGTTATGACATCAAGGTGCCCACTGTGTGTATTCTGCATGTAGAACTTTCAAAGCTTGTTGCCATCTTAGTGAAAAACTAAATAAATGAAGTGTAAAAAAACAAGTCACAAAAAATATGAGAAATAAAGCTGCAACTGTGAGATATAAAATCACAAGAAGAGAAGTTAATTATCTTTCTAGCTGGCTTCCATTCAATATATTTAGCAGATAATAGTTTATTATTGAAACAGCTCTGAAACAATCTTTATTATGTCAAGCGTTGCAGTAGGTAAATAAATGTGATTGAATTGTTCAGTTTTATCTTGAGGTCAGTGTGTTTGCTAACGTGCCCATGCTTTTTATGAGAAAGTTCCAGTCCAATAAACTCCCCAGAACACAAATGGATTTTGCAAATAGTCTTGGACTTCAAATACACTCGATAAAAGATCTTCTTTGTGAGGAGATCTTGAAAGGTGGCTCATTTAACCCAACCTCTCCATACTGCTTTGATAATCAACTCATACAGCGTTCTCCAACTATCGATTCTGCTACGCCATATCAATCGATACCAAACATCTATCAGAAATATAAGGATGATAACAGACCTACATTCACCCCATCTAGGTCTCCTCTTTGACATGCAAATTACATCCAGTGCCAAAACGTAACACCCACACATGTTCACACACACACACACACAAGCAGGCTGTGATGAGAAACATGATCCGCGCAGGATCAAAAGGGATGCGTACAGCAGGATGAATAAATGGAAATGTGCGCTGATTTCATGTAGGTCAAGAAGTCTTTGCACACACACACACACACAAACACACTCGCAATCCATTAAGATGCTCAAAGCAAACACTTCAGCAATACACAGCCGATACTGGCATGATTACCTGTAATACAGTTTTGCCCTTTCCGTCACACACAGGTAGAATTAACATAAATACATCAACACGCCTGCAGTTAGCATTCAGTGTGTGTTTCTTTTTTAAATGACTTGCATTAAAGTCAAACTTTAAGTATTTCGAGGAATCTGATTTTGTGACACGCTGTCAAATTGCAGTAACTGACTGATCGTTCATTCCTTTTTAAAAAATATTTATAGTTATTAGATTGATAAACAAGCCGAGGAAGAGAAACAGAGAGGGTTGCTAATGTCAGAAGAGGGAAATAAGGGACGCTTTCTTAATCGGTTTTAGGGAAAATAAGTATTTTCTGCATTTCACACGTGTCATACGAGACTTGAAGGGATCACTCATCCAAAAATCAAAATTCACTTTTGAGTCTTCAAACATGCATGACTTTCTCTCTTCTGTGGAAGACAAAAAGGAGTTATTTTGAAGGGGGGAAACAGTTCTTCAGAATATTTTCTTTTGTGTGCAGATGGAAGAAACAATATCAAACATGAAGGATTTGGAATGACCTGGTAAGTTTTTCAAGTTTCTTTTTTAAACTTTTCTTCTCTATGTTCTCTCTTTTGTGAACAAAAAACAAATAAAAAAAACAGTCAATGCTTGTCTTAGTTTATTTAATTTGGTTCTCACAAATTAATTTTAATGTCAAATAAAATGTCACATTATTAGGCATCACTTCATCCTATGCAGATTATATCAGCAGAGGATCTTGACAGTTATAATATCGATATCAGTGCATTTGTTGCAACATTACATTCATAATACTAAAAGACTGTCCGCTCATCTTGAAATACAATCACTGGCCTATTTATTAGGTACACCTCCTTTTGCCATCAGAACTGCCTTAATCGTTCATGGCATGGGTTCAACAAGGTACTGAAAATATTCCTCAGAGATTTTGGTCCATATTGACATGATAGCATCACGCAGTTGCTGCAGATTTGTCGGCTTCACATCCATGTTGCGAATCTTCCATTCCACCACAACCCAAAGGTGCTCTTTTGGATTGAAATCTGGTGACTGTGGAGGCCATTTGAGTACAGTGAACTCATTGTTATGTTCAAGAAACCGGTCTGAGAAGATTTGTGCTTTATGACATGGTGCGTTATCCTGCTGGGAGTAGCCATCAGAAGATGGGTACGCTGTGGTCACAAAGAGATGGACATGGTCAGCAACAATACTCAGGTAGGCTGTGGTGTTGACACAATGCTCAATTGGTGCTAATGGGCCCAAAGTGTGCCAAGAAAATATCCCCCACACTATTACATCACCACCACCAGCCTGTCGGTTGCCAAATTCTGTCCCTACCATCCAAATGTCACAGCAGAAATCGAGACTCATGAGACCAAGCAATGTTTTTTGCAATCTTCTATTGTCCAATTTTGGTGAGCCTGTTCGAATTGTAGCCTCAGTTTCCTGTTCTTAGCTGACAGGAGTGGCACCTAGTGTGGTCTTCTGCTGCAGCAACCCATCCACCTCAAGGTTCGATGTGTTGTGTGCTCAGAGATGCTCTTCTGCATACCTCGGTTATAACGAGTGGTTATTTGAGTTACTGTTGCGTTTCTATCAGCCTGAACCAGTTTTTCCATTCTCCTCTGACTTCTGGCATCAACAAGGTTTTTGCGCCCACAGAACTGCCACTCACTTTATATTTTCTCTTTTTCGGACCATTTTCTGTAAACTCTAGAGATAGTTTTGCATGAAAATCCCAGTAGATCAGCAGTTTCTGAAATACTCAGACCAGCCCATCAGCCACCAACAACCATGCCACGTTCAAAGTCACTTAAATCAGCTTTCTTTCCCATTTTGATGCTCACTTTGAACTGCAGCGGATCGTCTTGACCATGTCTACATGCTGAAATACATTGAGTTGCTCATTGAGTTACACACACACACACACACACACACACACACACACACACACACACACACACACACACACAAAAAATACTTCTTGCAAAAGATCTGTTCTAGTGTGACCTTCGTTGACACAAAGCATACTCCCAGTCTTTTGGGAAGCCTGTTATGAAGAACATCAGACAGCTTTGAGCACTTCACCAATCCATCTTTAGATTTACAAACCTTTTATTGATTTATTTATTTATTTCTGTCTAGGTAATGCCATACTGCTTCAAATATATTCAGGTTTGTCTCATGACAGTCTCCATTTTATCAGCAGTTTTTCCTCTCCAAATGTATTTTTACTGTGGAGACAGAGAAACGCACTGTACAATAAAATCAGTACAGTACAGTACAGTAAATCTGTCAATCATCAGTTTCCATATTTTGTGTTTTCTATTTATTTACAGTTTTGAATTGCATTATGGGATGTTGATTTTGTCTCTGTTGAATTTTGATGTTTTAAATTCAGCTCTACAGTTTGACAGTGACTTTTATTGACATTTTAGTAGTTTGAAATAATATAATCTATAATAAATAATAATACACCTGTAAAATAAGAGAAAATGTACTGGCAGTTTATTACAAGATTTTTGTACCATAATATACAACACCAATCCAGACAATATATAACTTTAAACCAGAGATGCCAAAACCAGGGCCGGCGGGTTGGCCTATGGTAACCTTTGATTTGGCCCACCATCCCATCTGAGAAGATAGTGAGAATGATAGGCATAATTTTGAGATTGTCAATTCAAATTTAATGTAACCCCTGTGTTTGTTTGTTTTAGTGTTAGAGGCTAACTGAAAATAAATCTTTCAAATAAAGGATATAAATGTATCATATTATGTTTAATTATACATTCTGTCACCTTACAATGCAAAGACTTTGGTGAGCGAATTGAGTCAAAGGGAGATTCTGCTTGACCAGTAAATTCAGCACTTAACTCCACTGTGTTAGAAATGATTGTTTAAGTTTTATTGCAATACGTTATAGTTAAAAAGTGATACTGCATTAGTTAATATGATGAATGTTTTTGTATTAAAAAATAAATGACTAAATATTATAAACTAAATTAGGAAATTACCCATGGCAACTTTTTTGTAAGATAGTTTGGTATATTTACTTTTGGCCCACAGCTTTCAATGATATTTGGTTTTTGGCCCTTCAAATTAACACTTTTGGGCACCCATGCATTATACTATTAAAATGTTAATAAAAGTCAGAGTTTTTTTTTTTTTTACCTTTCAAGGTTAAAAGTTATGGAAAGAAAGATCAAGGTCACATATTGCAATTCAAAAACATAAATAAACATAAAAAATGAATCACAACATATGGAAAACTGCTAATTTACAGATATTTTTTAATCCAAGAGGAACTGACAATATTTAAGTAGCATGTCATTTGTTGTTTATACACTCAGATATAAAGATATGCAAGCTGTCTTTGGGGTGGTACCTTTTCGAAAGGTACACATTTATATGTAAAGGGTTTATATTGGTACCTGAAACGTATATATATATATATATATATATATATATATATATATATATATATATATATATATATATATATATATATTTGTACCTTAAAATTTTAGAGGAACACTTTTGTACATTTTAAGTATTAATATGCACCCTTGAGGTATTAATATGGACATTATAGAGACTAATTTGTACATTTTGAAAAGCTAACACCCCAGTGACAGTTCACGTACCTTTATTTTAAAAAGTGTTGGTTGGATTTATCAACAAACTGTGATCGGAGTGAGATGTATTCACCAAAGAGACTGATTGAAAGTTTAAATTTTTGAATTGCATTTGAATTTTACCCACAAAAAGGCAATCCAGTCTAAAGAGTGCAACCGAAAGTGCAAAAAGCCAACAGATAAAAGTTAGCTAGTAGTAGTTGCCCTCCCTTGATCTTTCTTGAACCTTCCCACGCTGTTCATCCGCTAACACCACATCCATGGTTCATATCCTTTCTTTTTTCTTCATCATGATTTGATTCCCATTTTAATGTCATTTTTATTATTGACAATTTTATGCAAATCAGATGCTAATGCAATAAATACTGTGACATTTTAGCAGTAAGATACCGAATACGTGATTTTTTCCCCCTGTGGGAATACGCAAAACAAAGCTGTGCTTTATTTTGAGATGCCACTATATAATTCTTTTTTGAAACTACATTTCAGTGTATTAGTCGACTACTGGAAGACTAATAGGAAAATAAGCTGAGATGTAGGTGCAAAGTTACTCAGTAAAACTGTTTGTAAGTGTAAATACAAAGTGTTAGCTTATAAATATAACACTTTTATAAGTGGTTTAAACACATTTGTGTGGTGACAGTGTGTGATTTTTAGCCACCCTCTAATTGTTGAAATTAAGTAATTCTATTTTTTATAATCACACTTTATAAAAACTGCAGAAACACTTTGATTGACATTCTCTCTTTGTACATGTCATCAGAGGGGGAAAGCCCTGCCCATTAGTGGCGATTTCTCCCTCATTAGCATAAACAGACCTGAGTGAGAAGACGTCCACCATTTGAGTTTTGAATCTGTTGTGTAGCTCCACCTTCTTTTAAAAAGAGCCCAATCTCATTTAAATTTAAAGCGACTGTCGCCAAAACTATACAATTTGGGCCAAACCCCGAAAGGGGCGGATATTAAAAATGATTTGTGTGGTATATTGAAGACACTGCTCGCTGCAGAGCCACTTAAGCTCCAGCGAGGTTGAGCTTGAGCTCCAACTCCTCCTCCTATAAGCTGTTTTAATGCATACAACCATCCCATCCCTAACCCAAACCCCCAGTGACATCACTTGTAGAAGAAGTGCAAGGAAGGAGGAGCTGGAGCTTAAGCTCCCCCTTGCTGGAGCTCAGCTCTGCCCAAATTGCTCTGCAGTGATCACCACTTAGTATTTTGAGCTGATACATACACACTCTAGGGACATCAGGGAGTTATTTTACATTTTGTGAAAAGGGTTCCCTTTAAAAATGTAGTTCACCCAAAAATGAATATTCTGTCATAAATTTCCCTCATGTCTTTCTTCTTTCGTTCATCATCAGAACACAAATTAAGATATTTTAGATGAACTTTCCATAGGCAGCCAGAATAAAAGAACCAAAAACATTTTCAAAACATTCAATTAAATTGTATGAAGAATGGCAAAAAAAAAAAAAAACTACTTCGTTTTTTGTGTCAGATTAGGGTGTTCAATACTACGGCAATACAATACTTGCCTGTAGCACTACTAATGGCAATATGTCACACTGCTGTGGAAGAAAAGACATGGTCAAACAAAGTCATTTTTTACATTTTTTGTTAGCATATAAATGTGTTCTATAGGAACTTTGTATGTTTGCGGCTGAACCACTAAAGTCACATAGAATATTTAGCTGTCTTTGGAGGATGGGAGATCTCTTAGATTTTATCTAAAATATGTTAATTTATGCTTTTAAGATAAATAAAGGTCTCAGGGGATGGAAACGGCATGAGGATGAGTAATTAATAACAGCATTTTCATTTTTGAGTGAACTAACCCTTTAAGACTTTATTTTAATGACTTCATTTAGACATTTTGTTGCCCTTATGTCACCTAGCAGTCACTAAAGTACAGTTTATGGACTTTCTGCTTAATATCTGCTAAATGATACCTGACATATTGTTGCATAGTTAGTATTAAAATGCATTTTCAGATTCTAATTGTCCACATGGTTCCAGAGGTAATCCTAAACACATTTGCCTGGATTGAATTTGTAAAATATTGCATTTGTTTTTAACAACACCAGTAGCTAATTTAAGTTCCCCAAAAAAGCTGGTCATGCACAAATGACAACACAGGCTTTTTGTAAAAAATGTGCCCTGTATACATTTCTGGAGTTCGCCAGATTTATGTGGCCAGAGCTATGGCTGCATTTTATCTTTAAAATGAATGCTACAGGTTGGTATGACGCTGCCGGAGGCTTCGGTTTCTTTTTGCGCTACCAGCTGACTGCTTACCTTCGTGTGGACGGCTTTTCAGCTGTTGCTAGTTTGCCCAGTAGCTTATTATTTACATCGGCGGACTTGAGACACAGAGAGGAGTTGACCACAGTGAAGGGGTCGAGTTCAATTGGTGCTTTTGCAAACACTATCGGTTGGGTTTAAGGAGAAAGTGGGTGAGCGAATTGGTTGGTCGGTCAGTCAGTCAATTAGTCTCAGTCGAAAGTGGCCTCTGGTGGATTCAGCAGGCGTGAATGGCACTTGTGAAAGAAATATAAGATCTCAAAATGCAGACACATTGGCCACTGGTGGATTCATGAAAACAGAAACTGCAAAAAAAAAAAAAATACCTCCTGGTATGTATTTGGCGCTCTCCAGAAATGTATATAGGAGTGCATATCTATGAGGACCCTGGGTTGACAAAGGAACAAGAGGAGAGGATAATGCAGGTAATCTTACAACACTGAAGCTGGAATTGATCATCGTTTCAGCTCTGAATAAAATAAGATCTGTTTCAGAATGCAATATCTCAATGTATAAGTTAATATGGATAAAAGTTCAGCAATCACCTAACATTCATCATCATCAGAAAAAAAAAATCAAGAGACTAGTTCAATCTACTTGGGTGCAATGTTCATTAATAAAAAAGCACACCAAAATAAGTTATTCATACTATTAGTATTCATGCATTGTAACACTAATTTCAATCACAATTATGGTTGCTTCTGCTTATTTGTAAACTGAAGAGCATCAGTTTGTTTATTTAATAGCATTTCCGCATTGTACTTTCATGCACAATTCATGAAAGTGATATAAAGCATGACGAAATTAGAGGGAAAGGCCTTAATGAAATCCAAACACCAGTGTTCATAAAACATGCATTTGAACATGTTAATACCAGGTGGAAATAAAAAAGCATCTCCGCTGGCCACTTATTATCCAATCACTGAAAATGAATGTTAATCCCAGACAGAAGCGGAGCTTGAATGTCTAAACAGGGGCATAAGAATAAAGTGTAACCAGTGATTCTGTATTATATGGTGAATTTGTCAGCCCTAGAAGCAGGAAAACAAATGCGATGGAAATTATTTGGAGAAAGTCAGTGATGAAAGCTAAACACTGCAAGTTAATTTTGTGAGAAGTGATTAAATGAAAGCCAGACTGACTGTCCTGTAACACGATCTATGCCAGTA
Source organism: Danio rerio (assembly GCF_052040795.2). Lineage (NCBI taxonomy): Eukaryota > Metazoa > Chordata > Actinopteri > Cypriniformes > Danionidae > Danio > Danio rerio. Next base: position 47,321,232 of record NC_141034.1, read on the forward strand.
TAACAAACCCTCCAACATCCAGCAAGTGTTGAAAACTCTGCCACCTACACAGAATTTGCATACGGCTCCCTGTTTCCTTCCTGTCAGAGTCCTTGTGCGCTCTCATGAGATTGTATAGACACAGAAAAAATATATGGATCCTGTGGGAAGTCCAATCTAACCACAAACGGAGCACATTTCAAACTCAATTAGCCATATAACACTCCTTTTAAAGGAGTCTGAGCACAGCAACGGCATTCTGATCATCGGTATAAAGCACTCAAATCTTATAGACCAGAAAAAAGGCGAACATATCCACCCTATGAGAGCAGCAGGTAGGATCTATTTCTCCTGCCCACAGATATAAACACTTGAATCAGCAAAAGAAACGCTGCCATGAATCACCTTAATGTGTGGTCAATTACATAACTGAAGAGCAGAACTCTTCCACCCCCTCCTGTAACCCCGCGAGGCCCATTTCAGCCGTATACGTTTTAATTCGTACGGTGTGCTCTAACGTAATTCACATATCATTACACCCCAGTGGGTTACAACAATCTCATCTTTTGGGTAAAACTGCTTTTTTAATTTGTGTTCATTTGTTCATGAAGTTTGTAGGCCTAATGTATTATTGGAATGGTTATATTACTTTACTCGAGTTCAAAGAATACGTGATGCTGATTGGTCAAACGCTATTGGTGTGATGAAAGCTAAATTGTCTATTTGAATATTTTAACATGCTGGATATACACTCACCGGCCACTTTAATAGGTACACTTGATTTGTACAGGGCTAGTCCCCCTTTTGCCTTCAGAACTGCCTTATTCTTTCGTGACATAGATTCAGTAAGGTACTGGAAATTTTCCTCAGAGATGTTGCTCCATATTAAAATAATAGCATCACGCAGTTGCTGCAGATTTGTCAGCTGCACATCCATGATGTAAATCTTCTGTTCCACCACATCCCAAAGTTGCTCTATTGGATTGAGATCTGGTGACTGTGAAGACCATTTCAGTAAAGTGAACTCATAGTCTTGTTTTAGGCCCATCCGCCTTAAATTTTGAAGTGTTGTGTGTTCAGAGATTGCAGCGCTGCCACATAATTGAGGTATGCTTTCTGTTATGTTCATTAAATGTGTGAATAGGCCTGGCAGTAAAGCATACTCACGGTTCTTAAAGCTCCGAATATACAAATGAGTAATGGACTTTTATTTTAGATTCTTTATTTTGAAGGGATGAGGTGAGGTGAATGTATCGGTGTTCTATTTCCTGTTCTGTTGATCTTTTTCTATATATACACATTCACATAACATACTCACCACAAGGGGGAGATGGAGGGCACCTGGACATTACTCACAGTGTCATCTGAAGAAGTCAGAGGAGCACATGGAGTAAGAGGGTGTTTCTCAATTCCAAGAAAGCAGAGAACGGACTTGCGTTCTTGTGGAGAGCGGTCTTGCCAGGTGTCCTCGGAAAAACGAACTCAGGAGACAGCGAGGGCAGAGAACGCGTTTGCATAAAAACATTATAAATATACTCTGCACAATATAAATAAAACAGATTTTAATACGAATTTTAGCAAACAAACAACCCTTAATGTGTTTATTCCTTTATTAAGATGTCCATGGCAATGTTTACTTTCACCGTTTCATTTAGGGAAACTCCTGAGGTAAATAAGTGATATCTCTGACCTTTAACATTAAATCTAAATAAAATGCTGCGCTTCCCACCTCCAGTCACAATGACTTCTGGGACTTCCAGAGCGAGTTTGGTGCTCAAGTCTGCATCAGTGCGTCCTCGATATCAAGAACACATCCGGGAAGTTTCACGCGTCCTCCGTACTTGCGGTCTTGAGTATTGGAACTGAACTTTGGCAGCTGATGATGACGCTGCACAAGAACACGAGGACGCAAGACCGCTGAAGAACGCATATTGAGAAACAGCCAGAGTTTGCCAAGGTCTACCTTTTTTCTTGTTTTCGTGTGCGAAGGACAATCATTTGTGTGGATTTTTTGCCCTTTTTGGACTTGTTAGTCTTTCAGGTCTGAAGTAAAGACTATCCTAAGAGGACACTTGCAACTTAAGATGGTACAATTATCTGGACTCAAACTTTTCTGGTGAGAACAATCCATTTTGCATATACTGTCATCCACGGACTTTGCACATATAAATACATGCATACACACACACCCTCACTCACCATTTTTGTATTATGTTATTGTATAAATGTTGTTTGTGTTTTTGTTTCATTATTAGGACTTGTTCAGAGACATTTGTGGTTCTATTACATAAAGTATCTCTCAATCCATGATAAAATTTGAATACAGAAACTAGAGATTTGAACCATATCTTTTATTTTTTTCTTGTGTATCCCGTTGATTTAAAGACGAGTGTTACAAGATGCTTTTCTGCATTTATTTGAGTTACTGTTGCCTTTCTATTAGCTCAAAACAGTCTGGCCATTTTCCTCTGACAAGTCATTTCCGCCCACAGAACTGCCGAGCTACATGCCTACATACATGAATACATGCCTAAATGCATTGAGTTGCTGCCATGTGATTGGCTGATTATAAATTAGTGTTAACGAGCAGTTGGACAGGTGTACCTAATAAAGTGGCTGGTAAGTAAACTTTGATGTTGTACTGCTCTGTAGACACATCTTTCATTTTAAAAAACAACGTTTGGTGATTGTTCAAACTATGATAAGCTAAAACAACACAATTCTTGAAGTTTTTTTTGTGGACAACTCGTGTTTTTATGTTCAATTCACTTAAATTTGTAAAATTAATAAGTTAACTTAATTCCTTCACGTTGACTCAACACAAATTGATTGTGTGGAACCCAGTCATTTTTACAGTGTTCAACGCGAGATTTAAAAAATATATATTTTAATATGAACAAATAATAATGATCATTCTGTAGAGACAGGGAATTATAAATACAAGATCTTGAACCATATACAGTAGAAAATTTTGAGAATGCAGTACTGTTAAAAATGAACAATGAAAATGTTTATGGTGTTACAAAGATTTCCATTTGAAATGAATGCTGTGTTCAACTTTGTATTCATCAAAGATTTTTCCAAGATGTTTTAAACAATATTAATACATTTACATCTATGAAATTGGCTGACAGTTTTATCCAAAGCGACTTGCACATATGGAATGCACACATCCAATTTTTTTAAGAATAAATTATACAATTTTAAAAATAAAGTAAAAGATCTTAATGAGGAAGTTCTTAATAATATAGTTATTTAATAAATTATAAAAATATATACAAACACAGAAAATCTATAAAACACGATACAAAAAATTATTCCTAAAAGATTATGTGACTAATATCTAACACATTATAATGCAAGAGGAAATCTGATGATGACAAATATTTCATTTTACCAGTGAAAAATGGTCTTATAATGTTGTCAATGACAAATGACAAGCATTTATCTCAAAAATAATAATTTAACTTCAGAATTATGAATAATTATATTCTGATCATCACTTTACTGTGAATTAACCAGGACATTTTAAAAGTCTATTCAAGTCCACCATTCAAAGTCTATTTAAAATTTAGAATGTTAACCAACAGTAGACCCACACACAGGCCTAATATTAGAATTGTTGTTTAACCATATGTTTGAGAAACAACAGTAATAATAGGCTACCTTTATTTAACATCTACATAATCATGAAAAAATCGTGATCTTGATTTTAAGCAAAAAAAAAAAAAAAAAAAACTGTGATTCTCATTTTAGCCAGGACCCTGAAGCCCTAGTAGCCAGAGGAACGTATTGTGGTATTTCATCTTTAAAACGAACGCTACACGGCGGATTGTCGCCGTTCCTTTTTCGTGCTTACCAGCTGACTGCTTACATCTGTATGTACAGCTTTCCTGCTGTTACTAGTTTGTCCAGTGGCTTGTTGCAAACGTCAGCAGACTTGTGATGTGGATCTGAGTTGACCGTGACTACGGTGTTCGAAAATCAGGTGAGGGCTTTCTTTTTTAGATTGCTTTTTAAAAAACTATGGGTTGGGTTTAGGGTAGTTGGTGGGTCAATCGGAGCTTTTGAAAACACTGTTGGTTGGGTTTAGGGAAGTGGGTGGGCGGGTTCAATAGGTGCTTTTGAAAACACTATAGTTTGGGTTTATGAAAGAGGTGGGTGGGTCAGTCAATCAGTGAGTCAGGAAATGAGTCAGTTGAAAGCGGCCTCTGGTGGATTTACGCAAGAACAATAGGCGTGAATGGAACTTGCCAAAGAAATTTGAAATCTCAAAGAGAGAACCTAGCGGCCTCTGGTGGATTCACGAAAACAAAAACTGCAAAAAAAAGAACCACCTGGGGCATATTTCGTCATCTCTTAAAATAAATACAGCCTGGGTTGGTAATAACTGCTGAATATTTTACCTAAATTGAAGTTATATTTAATTTAAAAAAAATGTAGTAATATTGCTCCGTAATGTTTCCCAGTGATGGGTTGCAGCTGGAAGGGCATCTGTTGCATAAAACATGCTGGATAAGCGTTTCATTCTGCTGTTGCGACCCTAGATTAATAAAGGGACTAAGTGGAAAAGAAATGAATGAATGAATTGTTCTGTATTTGTAGTAATATTTCAATATTGATATTCTACTGTGTTTTGACTAACAAATATAGTCTTGGTGAGTATAAAATCTTATTTCAAACTCTGATTTTACAATTAGGTAAAATGTGAATTTTCTTTCTTCAAGCCTAGTCTTGTAATATTTACAGATATACATTTCACTGACACCTATGCAACCTTTATCCATTTTAACTGTTATACTACATTGTACATTGCGAAAGGATTTAACCTTGTATTTTCTTGACTGTCTAAAGCTTTGTAGCGTAGAGGCATTTCTTTTAAAATCCTTTCAGTATTATTTATTGACTGTCAGACATCTATCACAGCAGGCAGTCTATAAGAACACCTCACAAACAGAAACCACTATTTGTCAGTCTTTATTCCTGAGCCTTTCTTAAAAAAAAGAGAAGAAACACTCAAAGTTTCCTCGTCCCACCTTCATCTCAGAGTCATTGTGTATGGCAGGTGGACTAAAAGCAAATGTCTGTGAAAGTAAGGAACCACGGGCAGGCTTGACACCGTGTCGTTTGTGATTTCTCCTCTACGTTCGCTTCGACATATGCAGGCGCTTCAGCGGGGAGGCACTTTTAAGGTCTGGAAATGCTAAGGACAGCATGCGAGCAAGACCAAAATTATAGTGGTGTTTTTCCGCAGCCAAATTGTGACAGGGATGAATGAAGACAAAAAAGGCCTGGGTAGGGAAAAGGGAAGATTGCGGAGCAGCTGTTACAGGGCACGGGATGCTGCCGGATGAATCCTCTTATCTGTCAGTCGCTCTTTCCAATGGAGATGTGAAACACTCTTGCTGTGCCATTTGTCATCCAAAGCAGCCATTAAATGAGTTTGCATTTGGTGAGTTTTGAGGGCGCGGGCGAGTTGCGGATTGTTTTGGCTAATTGAGTTAACTCTCCTTCTCTGTGTGTGTTTGTATGTGTGTTTTTTTCTCTTTCGCTAGTTCACTCCATTTTGTCCCCCCACCACGCATCCATCATTCGTTCTGCTCACAATGTTGTTTGCCATCACAGCCGAGGATGTTCTGCATCAGCATGTTTACACCCCTCCCCTCCCACAAACACACGCAAGCATGCATACGTCAAATTGTCTATAGACAGAACTTAACAGATATAAAGGGCCCAATCATACAGCGGGCGCAATATGGCACAATTAGTTGATATTTTCAGACCAGCGCAACAGTATTTTTCATGTTTTGTGTCGCATTGTTTAAAAAGCAAATCCATTTACACTGCTTTGTGGACTCATGGGTGTGCTGGTCTGAAAAAGAGGTGTGTTAATGCTAATTGTTGGTTATTTGCTATTTTAATTAACTGAAATAGGTGCCGGTCGGGCGACGCAGTGGCGCAGTAGGTAGTGCTGTCGCCTCACAGCAAGAAGGTCACTGGTTCAAACCTCAGCTGAGTCAGTTTCTGTGTGAAGTCTCCCTGCAGACATGTGGGTTTCCTCCAGGTGCTCCGGTTTCCCCCACAGTCCAAAGACATGCGGTACAGGTGAATTGGTGAGGCTTAATTATCCATAGTGTATGAGTGTTAATGAGTGTGTATGGATGCTTCCCAGAGAAGGGTTGCAGCTGGAAGGGCATCCGCTGCATAAAACATGTGCTAAATAAGTTGACCGTTCATTCTGCTGTGATGACCTCAGATTAATAAAGGGACTAAGTCAATCTCATTGGTATATAAGCTACAATTTCATTCACACACATACACTATGGACAATTTAGCTCACCCATTTCACCTATAGCGCATGTTTTTGGACTTGTGGGGGAAACCGGAGCACTTAGAGGAAACCCAAAACGAACATGGGGAAAACATGCAAACTCCACACAGAAAGGCCAACTGACGCAGTCAGGGCTCAAACCAGCGACTTTCTTGCTGTGAGGTGATTGTGCTACCCACTGCGCCACCGTGCTGCCCTACGGACAATTTAGCTTACCCAATTCTACCTATAGTGCATGTCTTTGGACCCTTGGGGAAACAAGAGCACCCAGAGGAAACCCATGCGAACACAGGAAGAACATGCTATTTTTACACAGAAATGGCTACTGGACCAGCCGAGGCTTGAACCAGCGACCTTCTTGGTGTGAGGCGACAGTGCTACCCACTGTGCCACCACGCTACCATTTTACAGTATTTTATCATTTCTATTTTCTAAAGAAAAAAAAAATTCTGTATTATTTATGAGCCTTTTTAAAAATGTTGACATGGTCAATGTAATACCTATGCCATTCTCATGTCATTATAAAAATGTGTATCCTTATAAGTCACAAAAGCAAGCACGCACACACACACTGAGAACTCCTCTTAGTGTCGAGCCTCTCTTTCTCAACACTGGATATAGCTTAATTATCCCCCCTCTTAATTAATTCAATCGATAATTAATTCAAATATACTTTTAGAATTAATTATTGTTGTATTCATGATAATTAACTCTTTTAATTAACCTAAAATTCTAATTCCTCTGTGCTGATGAGGAGCACTGAGAGCACTGTGGACTTTTGTTTACCACAAACCATCATTAGACCCTCAATGCCACATTATGTGTGAATGTGTGTGCGGCTCAGTGAATCATTGCGTGGTATAGATCACATTTAACTTGCGGAATCTGCATAATGAGAAGATTTAAATGTACAAGTGCACTTTACATTCATTAGCATATATATACATTTACATTATATTAGTGCTGGATTTGATCACAATTAATTCAACCCAGGCTCATTCTGAAAATGTACCGCTATATACATTTTTGGAGAGCATTAAATACATCCCAGGAGGTATGGATTTTTGCAGTTTTCACAAATCCACCAAAAGCCTCTGTGTACACTTTTTAGACCTCAAATTCCTTTCACGAGTGCCGCTTAAATTCACCAGAGGCCGTTATCGACTGACTAATTGACTGACCCACCCTCCTCCTTCCCTAAACCGAACCGATATTGCTTTCAAAAGCAATCCAGAAAAAGAAAAGCCCTCGACTGGTTTTTACCACCTTTTCAGATTTTACCACACTCTCACCCTGTTATTTACGTGTTTATTTTATATTTTGCCTTTTGTATTTGTCTTACCTGCTTTCTGGAACCATTATTTGCTGGATTCAAACCCTGTCATCGCAGTCAACTAAGCTCACTGTCACAAGTCTGCCGACATACACGGCAAGCCACTGGAGAGACTGGTTACAACAGTAAAGCCGTTCATACAGAGATAAGCGGTCAGCTGGTAATCTCAAAAAGGATAGGCCATTTGTACCTCTGGCTACATAATTCATAATCTCCAGAAATGTATGTTGGGCTACGTTTTCAGAATGAACACGCATGCACGCACGCACACACACGCACACACACACACACACACACACACACACACACACACACACATAAAAAAAAACATTTTAGCAAATATATGCATGTACTACCAGAGACTACAGATGTAAATTAGCTTTATAGCTAACTTTGGAACAACATGTCATGTTGTACATTGTCCCTGTATAAATAAATAAATAAATAAATAAATAAATAAATGTAAAAGTGTATTTATATATTCATATTAAATATACACACTACACACAAATTGCAAGTCAAAACAAACTTTTATTCTGGATGTGATTAATGGTGGTAATTTTAAAAAATATAAAAATATATCTAAAATGATTTGTTCATTTTGAAAATCATCTGGATGAAGTGAGTGAGAGAGATCATTTTAGACAGAAAAAATGGCTTGTTTAAACTACACCACTTGGCAAAAGTCTTGTCATCGATCCCAGTTGTAAGAGCAACAAATAATAACTTGACTTCTAGTTGATCATTTGGAAAAGTGTCAGAAGGTAGATTTGTTTGATGAATCATCTATTGAACTGGATCCCAATCATCACAAATATAGCAGAAAACCTACTGGAACCTGCATGCACCCAAAATTCTCTTAGAAACAGTCAAGTTTGGTGAAGGAAAAATCATGGTTTGGAATTACATTCAGTATGGGGATGAATATCAACACCAACAGTCTAAAGTATCAAGACATTTGTGCTGCCCATTAAATTACAATTCACAGGAGAGGGCAAATTCTTCAGCAGGATATAGCGCTCCTCATAGTTCAGCCTCCAAATCAAAGTTTCTGAAAGCAAAAAAGATCAAGGTGCCAGCCCAGTCAACAGACATGAACATTATTGAGCATGTTTGGGGTAAGATGAAGAAAGCATTGAAGATGAATCCAAAGAATCTTGATGAACTCTTGGAGTCCTGCAAGAACCATTTCTACCACTGCTATGCTGATGATACCCAGCTATACCTCTCTTTTCATCCTGATGATCCCTCGGTTCCAGCTCGCATTTCAGCCTGCCTGTTGGATATTTCACACTGGATGAAAGATCATCATCTTCAGCTGAACCTCGCAAAAACGGAAATGCTTGTAGTTTCTGCCAACTCGACTCTACACCATAACTTTTCAATCCAGATGGATGGGGCAACCATTACTGCATCCAAAATGGTGAAAAGCCTTGGAGTAACTATTGATGACCAACTAAACTTCTCTGACCACATCTCTAGAACTGCTCGATCGTGCAGATTCACACTCTATAACATCAGAAAGATCCGACCCTTCTTATCTGAACATGCAGCTCAACTCCTTGATCAAGCTCTTGTTCTCTCCAAACTGGATTACTGTAACTCTCTACTAGCTGGGCTTCCAGCTAACTCTATCAAGCCTCTTCAACTGCTCCAGAATGCAGCAGCACGAGTGGTCTTCAATGAACCTAAACGAGCACATGTCACTCCGCTGCTACTCCGTTTGCACTGGCTGCCAGTTGCTGCTCGCATCAAATTCAAAGCTCTGATGTTTGCCTACAAAGTGACTTCTGGCCTTGCTCCTTCTTATCTGCTCTCGCTTCTGCAGATCTATGTGCCCTCCAGAAACTTGCGTTCTGTGAATGAACGTCGCCTCGTGGTTCCATCCCAAAGGGGGAAGAAATCACTTTTGCGAACGCTCACGCTCAATCTGCCCAGTTGGTGGAATGAACTCCCTAACTGCATCAGAACAGCAGTCACTCGCTATTTTCAAGAAACGACTAAAAACTCAACTATTTAGTCTCCACTACACTTCCTAATCTGTAATTGCCTCTCTGAATATCACACTAACTGTACAAAAAAATAAATAAATAAATAAAAATACTAATACTACTAATACTTCCCTTCTTAGACTTTACAGACCTGAAACTTGCTTATAGCACTTATTCATTGTTGCTCTTGGTTGTGTAAATTGCTTCCTTGTCCTCATTTGTAAGTCGCTTTGGATAAAAGCGTCTGCTAAATGACTAAATGTAAATGTAAACCATTTCTTTGCTATTCCAGATGACTTTATTTATAAGTTATTTAAGTACAATATTAATTCTTTTTTCCACTGCACCATGACTTTATATTCTATACTGTACATTATTTATACTAAGTGACAAGACTTTTGTCTAAGCAAAGTCAGGCCTCACTGTTCTAATTAAATAATTAAGGCATGATCATATTTTATTTGGGTAAAATAAGCATAATCTAGGCATTTTCCTTTCATATAGGCCACTTCTAATACCAAATGATCAACTAGAAGAAGTTATTATTTGTTGGTTCTAAAACTTGGATAAGCAACAAGACTTCTGTCAGGTAGTGTAGTTATTTAAATTAAGTTGAAAAGGGTTCTTTTGTGAAAACATAATTGTTTTGTGTTCAATCCACTTCAATTTGTAAAAACTATTCAGTTAACTCAATCCGATTTGTGTTGGGAAAACATAAAGGAACAGCATTTTTACAGTGTAAATAAATATATATGTAAAAATTGAGATTTTATTTTGTCAATCTGACAATTGCACTGTATTGGTTGAGGCATGCTGTTGTTGGGCTGCTTAAACTAACATTTTCAAAGCGCCACAGACAAAGAGAGTCACTTTTGTAGGATTCAATAAACATGGCTTATTTATTTTTGTATCTGAACATCTAGAAAGGATTTTAATATAAAGAAAATACACAGTTCAGATATCTAACATCGATTCAGTTTCAGCTCATTTAATACAAATCCAAGCATGCATGAACAGACATTTAGGCCTGTTTTTAATGATCTAACTAAATGTTGTGTTCATATGTAAATGTCAAGCACAGCGCAGCGTCTCCGAAACACCGTAAATGCTTTCATCTTTGACCTCTTTTTAATTCCTGAGGTTGTCCATATAATGATGGTGGAGGCACAAACAAACACAGCACCAAAGAAAGAGCAAAGAGCCGCATTAATGAGAGAAAAAAATAATAATTTCTATTAACCTGCCAATTGTCTAAATACACAGGCTGTCCTTCAATATGCGCAGGGTTTGTGTATGCATGTGAGCGCAAGTATCCATGAAGCGTAGCAAAAACCAGGCTGAATTTAATGACATGTATGACAATTAACGTGCCGTCCAAGGAAAGAGACACAAATTTAATAAGCCACTGAGTTTAGTGTGTGCGCGTGTGTGTTCGTTACACTCGTCTCATCACAGTGCCTGTCTCGAGGGCTGCCATTGTAATCTCCGTTTTTTTTTTTTTTTTTTTAGCCTTACGCCATAATAGGAAACATGCTTTTAATTAATTTAATAAGGTCAGAAATTATTACCTCCATACAAGGGATTTCGTCTTGCCAACTGCTCCCATCATATATTTTATTTTTTAATTGTGTGAGTATTTTTAAAGGTATTTCTCTGTAGATGGCTCTGGTGCTCCGGTGGGATGCTTTTTAAATGAAGGTTGGGTCCAGGTGGGGCCCGAGTTAAACTGCTTGGTGGTTCTGCTCCAATTACACATCCACACTTGTTCACACACATATCTGTCAACACACCTGGGATGGAGGCCCAGGGAGAGTCTAAAGCTACTTTTCTCTGAGTGGAGAACATTATTTTCGGATTCAGGAGTCCGGTTTAAATGAACTGAAATCACTCAAGGCGGCTCCACTGCAACTTCTGAAGGTATTTTTAAAACTCTGCAAAGTGGTACTGTTGTTACCTAAAACCAAAACCATGATAAACGTCTTTAACTCTTTATTCATCAATTGATGAGATATTGGTGACACGGTCGTGCAGTGCGTAGCACAGTCGCCTCACAGCAAGAAGGTCGCTGGTTTGAGCCTCGGCTGGGTGAGTTGGCATTTCTGTGTGGAGTTTGCATGCTCTCCCCGTGTTGGCTTGGGTTTCCTCCGGGTGCTCTGGTTTACCCCACAAGTCCAAAGACATGTGTTCTAGGTGAATTGGGTAAGCTGAAATCTGGCCGTAGTGTAAATGTGATTGTGTGTGTATGGGTGTTTCCCAGTGATGGTTTGCAGCTGAAAGGGCATACGCTGCGTAAAACATATGCTGGTGGCGGTTCATTCCACTGTGGCGACCCCAGAAAGGACTAAGCAAAAAAGAAAATTAGTAAATTAATGAATTAATGATGAGATATCGCATCAATTAAGAGACAATGATTTCTTTTTTTATGACTATCCAACACATGCTTACTGGTACTATGTGCTCCGGGCTTCTTATTTGAGAACCACAAAATATGTACATATACACACAGGTTTTCTGTATGTATGGTGAGCAGATTTCTAAGGGTGCTTTCACACATGTGAATCGATTCAGTTGTTCCGATACAGAGATTACAAATTGTTACTTTGTTGCTCTTTGCTCTTGGAGCGGTTCGCTTTCACACTGCAAAGTTTCTTATCGGACCAAAAGAGCTAAAACAAGTCATGTGCGAGTAAACTCTCCTTACATTGGTCAGAGTGTCAGGGTTTATTTTGCAGCGTCCCGCTAAGCTGTCAGGAGAGGTGGTGGTTTGGTGGTGATTGACAGGGTGCGCTCGTGTGATTTGTCTGAGGAGAGACGCGGTGGGGAGAGGTGAGAAGGGTGCGCGACAATGCCTATTTGAGGACCAGGAGGAAGAGACGCGAGATTACCGGGAGATCATCACTCGTTTGCGGGCATCAGGAGGCTCGCGAAACTTCCCACCCTACTCATAATTCTCTCTTCATATAGCCGTAAGCCTATTACATATCCATAAAACACTGTGATATAACCGGATTGGATCGGATCACTTTCTCACTGCAATCGAATCGCTCCAGGGTTCGTTTCAATCGAGCCGAGACCACCTCATTCAAGTGATCTTGGAGCAATTACTTTGGCGCGGAACAGATCGCGATTGCCCTGTTCACATATGCCAAACGAACTGCGCTAACTGGGAAAATGAGATACGTTCCGAAACAAAAGTGTAGGTGTGAAAGCACCCTTAGATTCAGGGACATCATAGTGATAAAAAGTAAACAAATTGAATCATTACAACTATCTAAGAATAGGGACATATTTATATTATTATAGAGGATATTTTTATTTTTAATTAAAAAAAAAATCTCCAGAAGGACAAGATAACAAAAAACGGAACTGTCACAGATAAAGTATTAAAAGTTATAAAAGTTGTTGCTGTTTCACTGCTGTTATTGTGCATTTCAGCTGAAAACGGTTGCAACACAAATGTAGGTAGATGTGTGTAGAAATAGTGAGCATGGCAACTCACTACCTGATCGCTGATGGAAATCTCCAGCCCACACTCTTAAGCTTAACAGGCAATTCCCATTCGAACCCGTGAGAGCTTTATTGACTGCCTCGGCATACACACTGTCACCTGACATTTCCCTAAGCTGCTGTCAAGCACTCAAAGGTGTTGTGTCACCCGTCATGAGCCACAATGTGTCAGAGCGCCAACGATCACGCAAAGTAAATATTGGGGTTTAGATATCGCTCCATAAAGTATCTTAAAAAGTCCAGCTTGATTCTGCCTGTCCGACCGGTGATGAAGATCTGATGTGCTGCTTGGACACGTTGCTGACATTATCATGTCCGGAGGCTGATGAGGAGTGTGAGAGAAACGGTGGACTAACTGTGGCTGAAGCTGTCAGGTTAGTTGATCAGACGTTCTCACTGCGGGCCACTGGAAGCTGAATTAAAGCTGAAGAAATGAGAAGCGACAGAGCGATGAAGTTGTTGGTAATAAATACAGCTGGATTATACAGCTCTCAGGAACGTGTCATGTTTATCTTGATCAAGAACACATTGCCTTGTGCTGTGGTGAATTTGGTTTTTGATACTAAAAGGGACTGTTCATCAAAAATATCTGATCCATTCAAGGATATTTGTGACTCTCTTTGTTTGGAGCAATTGATTAACTCCCCAACCCTGACAAATCAAATAAATCTACGTTAATTAATATTATTTTAACTAATTCTCCTTAAAGATTTACTGCAACAGGGAAACGCAGTGGCGCAGTAGGTAGTGCTGTCGCCTCACAGCAAAAAGGTCGCTGGTTTGAGCCTCAGCTAGGTCAGTTGGCGTTTCTGTGTGGATGTCCCTGCATTCGCGTGGGTTTCCTCCAGGTGAAACTTTTTGTGCTGCCATTTTGGCAGGACCCCCCTGGTAGAAGAGACGCATAAATTAATATGAAATTCCTGTTAAAATAAAAGATAAACAAATAAAAATAAACAACTAAATGAATAAAAGAAGTTCGAATGACACACGGGTGAGGCAGTGGCACAGTAGGTAGTGCTGTCGCCTCACAGCAAGAAGGTCGCTGGGTCGCTGGTTCGAACCTCAGCTCAGTTGGTGTTTCTTTGTGGAGTTTGCATGTTCTCCCTGCCTTCGCATGGGTTTCCTCTGGGTGCTCCGATTTCCCCTACAGTCCAAAGACATGTGGTACAAGTGAATTGGGTAGGCTAAATTGTCCGTAGTGTGTGTGTGGATGTTTCCCAGAGATGGGTTACGGCTGGAAGGGCATCCGCTGCGTAAAAAACTTGCTGGATAAGTTGGCGGTTCATTCCGCTGGGGTGACCCTGGATTAATAAAGGGACTAAGCCGACAAGAAAATGAATGAATGAATGAATGGATGACACACAACCTTAGTTTGCTGTGGATCATAATTCATTGCACGTTTTTCTGTTTTCAGTTTTAATTGTTTTACTAGTTTGTTAGTCTGTTTTCTGGGATGAAAGGCCTTATGAAATGGTAATATATGAAAATATACTGGAGTGCACACTACTCACTAGTTTACTTACCAGAGTAAACAAAACAAAACAAAACAAAACATGGAATTAAATTAAAAAATGTAATAAAAATTCAATAAAATACAATACAATTAATGCAATTTAATACAATTAAATTAAAAAAATAAAATAAAAATATGTATTTTTTGTTATTATTAACATTAAAACAATTATAGAATTATAATGCAATTATTAACATTAAAACAACACAGTATATTATGTAAATATATTCATTTAAATTGAAGAGGAAAGAAGCTGAAGAATATTGTATAGTTATTAAAATAGTTCAGAAGAAAATACAATTTCTTTAATAAAAAAACACATTTAATTCAGCTAAAGTCTGTCTGTCTGTCAATCTATTTGAATATTTATTTAATAAATTCATTCATTTTATTTTATGGTGTAATAAATATATCTAAATACATATAAATAAGCACCATAATCTATAAACTCACTGTGAGAAGAGTATGAGGTTTTACTTGGGATCAGAGTGTGTATTACTGTGTCCTGCTCGTATTCGAGTCTATCAGGGGGTGTGAATATCCAGTCCCACTCATGTCTTGCCAACAGTGTTTCACGCTCGCCTCCTCTAAACACAGACCAAGGTCAAACACAAATGTTATTGAAATGAGAGGTAATCTGCAGTTGGTGTGTCCAGAGGTGTCCAGTGACTTTGCATGTGTATTTGACATTCAAACGCATGGCTGAACCACATCCTAATGGTGTGCGGTCATGGGTTTCACAGCTTCAGCGCTGCTCAAAGCCAAGTATCAGTGCTGTTTTAGAGGAAAGGTGGATGAGATGGAGGAAAAAGGACAATCATTATTATTATTGTTGTTGTTATTTGTTTATTTTTTCATTGTTTACTTTTTGCTATTTCCCATTTATTTAATTATTTATTACATTTGTCATCATAATGTATTATTGAAATTAATAACTGGCTTCTATAGCTTACTATTTCAGAAACAATCTCTCTCTCTCTCTCTCTCTCTCTCTCTCTCTATTATATATATATATATATATATATATATATATATATATATATAATTTTTCTTAGGCAAATAATATTGAAAATATATTTCAAATCGCTATTATTTTTGTTGTTTACAGAAAATGGTTGGTGTTGTGGATCTTCTTAAACAAATGTTTGTTTTATTAATAAATTTTAATATTTAATATTTTACTTCATTCCTATTAAAATTCATTCCTAATAAATTTAGTAAACTATTAATAGTGACAGCTATATATATATTATTTTTTTGTCATCAAAAATAATATTGGAAGTATAATATTTCAAATAACTAATATTTGTTAAAATTTAACGCTAATTTATTTCTTTTCAAAGATAAATCTCACTAATATTAGAAATTTTAAAAGCGAATTATTGAAATTTTTATCATCATTATAATTATTATTACTAATTATGATGATGATGATGATAATAATAATAATAATAATGATTATTATTATTATTATTATTATTATTATTATTATATTTAAAGAGAAACACTATTTGAAGCAAAAATTCAAATTGATAATATTTTTCAATATTGAAATCTAAATTATTATTATTTTTCTTCTCAAAGACAAGTGTCCTTGCATATATTTGAAATAGTAAAAGCGAAATTATTATTATTATTATTATTATTATTATTATTCAACTTTTCCTGTGTTTTTGGACATTTAAACACATTAACCAAATGGTTACGGGTTTCTGCATGGGTTTTGCAGTTCAAGGAAAAGGTCTAAATTATTGGTCAGCCCGATTCACTTGACACCTGTTGTATTTTTGTTTGTTTGTTTCCGCTGTTTGTTGTCAATAGTGCGTAAGTGATAAACAAGGGTGAAGTCTTACGCACATGCTTAATCCATATCCAGCAGTGGCTCTGTGAGTCTGGTCATACAGACAGAGGTGAATGAGTGAGTGACAGACGAGACCCTGCTCCTGCTCCTCCTCAACACCTGTCAATCACTCTAATGACTGTCACTGTCCGGCTCGCACCTGTCATCAAACTGCCATCAGCACATCCAGGGAATAATGCTGGGAATGGGAATTTCATAGAGTGAATGCATTTATTTTTAGTTGACTTTTTCCCTAGTGTTTTATATTTTTGCATGTATGCATTTATTTATTTTTTATTTAAAATTGACCCTGCCTGTTGGCTTTAAAAAAGGATGCACAAAAAACAGGACAAACATGTGACACATCCATGGTCAGTCTATTCATTTTTTTTTAAATGTGTGTCTTCATAATATTTTATCAAAATTGAATAAGTGACTTCTTTTATATGATGTAATGGCTCCAATATCATAAGTGAAATCCATCCATCCTCTGAATTCATTTGGATGAATTAATTATGATTAATTATGGATGAATAATGAATTGTGATTTTAGTATTATTAGTAGTTCTAGTATTTAGTAGTATTAGTAGTATGAAAACCTATTTAATGTATTTGTAAAAAATATAAATAAACTGTTTGCTTTTTAAAATGTTCATGGCTAATCTATTTTTAAATGCTTCCACTTGAAATCACCAAACATCAATATGTATATTTGTAAAATACAGCATACCAGGTTGGACCCCCTATCCTCCAGAACTGCCTTAATCCTTTGATGTACCACCTCTACCAGCCTAAACCAGCCTGTTTTCAGTCTTAAATTGTTTCCTGTTCTTAGCTAACAGGAGTAGCACCCGGTGTGGTCTTCTGCTGCTGTAGCCCATGTGCCTCAAGGTTCGACGAGTTGAACGTTCAGAGATGCTCTTCCGCATACCTCAGTTGTAACGAGTGGCTATTTGGGTTACTGTTACCTTTCTATCAACTCAAAACAGTTTGGCCATTCTCCTCTGACCTCTGGCATCAACAAAAAACTTCCGCTCACTGGATATTTTCTCTTTTTTGGACCATTCTCTGTAAACCCTAGAGATGGTTGTGCGTCAACATTCCAGTAGATCACTAGTTTCTGAAATACTCAGACCAGCCCGTTTGGCACCAACAACCATGCCATGTTCAGTCACTTAAATCGCCTTTCTTCCCCATTCTGCTGCTCAGATTGAACTGCAGCAGTTCGTCTTGACCATGTCTACATGCCGAAATTCATTGAGTTGCTGCTATGTGATTGGCTGATTAGACATTTGCATTGACGAGCAGTTGAAAAGGTGTACCTAATAAAGTGGCCGGTGTATGTACCATCCACTCAATTTATGCTGCTAGCTTAGTAAAGAAAGAAAGAAAGAAAGAAAGAAAGAAAGAAAGAAAGAAAGAAAGAAAAAGAAAGAAGTAGGAGTATGTTTTCAAAGTGATATAGTAGTGTAAATTGTACCGTGTGTGTCTATAAGTGTATGTGTTAGCAATGCACACACAGTGGACAGTGGACTTGGTGGCTCTGGTGAGTTTGTGCATCGCCCAAAATTCTCGCCACTAGTTTATTCACTTTTTAAAAAGTTAAACACTCACCTATAGAAAAAAACAGACACACATACTTGTGTTTCTTTGCTTCTGTGTGCCGAAAGTGTCAAAATGTCACATGCATTAATCAGACATTCTGCTTCCTCTTTCATAGAAAAACACAAAGACAGACACACTGCATCACCTATTAATTAAACTTTACTCCCTGTCACTGCCGTTGACAGTTTTCTCTCTCTCTCTCTCTCTCTCTCTCTCTCTCTCTCTCTCTCTCTCTCTCTCTCTCTCTCTCTCTCTCTTTCTCCTCCTGTGCTGAAGGATGTGGCCTGGTGTAGAGTGAGGGATAAATACTAATTTCCTGGTTGTGTTTTTCCACTCTGGCAGGGTATACAGTATATATGTTCCAACTGCCTCAAACGTGAAACAATGGGGACCAGGTAAATTGAACAGAGAAATAGGCATAATTAATAAAATAATTTATAGTAAGCAAAGGGGTGTAACGGTTCACAAATCTCACGGTTCGGTTCAATACGGCACAGTGATGTTACGGTTCAATATGTTTTCGATACAGCAAAAAATGAAAAAAGACAGAGGATTTCTCTGATTAAATTTTTGTATTAACATTATAAAATTAAAACTAACTTTCTAAAAGTATGACCTTGTTTTTTCTTTTACTTTAAACAGCAGTGATAGAGCTATACTTCTGGGGTTTCTGCTCAGCAGCAAATTAAACAAATCCTTCATTATACACAAAACCAAAAAGCTGCTTATAAAGAAAATAAATATAATATTCAAGTAGTTTAACAAATATAAAGAAAAGAACAATTTAGTTTTTATATAGAACTCAGTTTCAATCAATTATTAAGTTTTTTTATTTTATTTTCAGAAAGATGAGTGTCCACCTTTTCTTCAGACAGCACAGATCTGCCACTTTAGTGGATCTGAAAGCAGGAATTATCTGACTGAAATGCACGTATGAGGGAATAATGTAACCGGACTCTATTACATTTAACATTTTCTTGAAACCCAAAATGTCCACCACCGATTAAGGTCTTATATCCACAGCTATAAATGTACCGATCGCCTCAATGATTTGTTTTGAACTAAAGCCATTATAATCAACAGCAAATCAGCCAGCAGAGTATCAATAACAGACTTTTATTGGTCATTTTTGTAAATTGCATGACTTATACCTGTTAAGTTTCGTGCCAGTAATCTGGTTTGCTCTTAAATGCAGTGAAGTATTGTGTGTATGTGTGTGTGTGTGTGTGTAGGAGGGAAACTGTATTTCTGACAGCAGATACATGAACTAGGAAAAAGTTTTCCTTTGAACTACACCTGACAGTTTATAACGGCTTTAACACACAATTTTCAAAGTTGTGTGTCACAAAACACTCTGTAATCCACTTAAACACTATTGAAACCCATTTTCTGATCGCAAATTACGAGTTGCAAACGCTGTAAACAAAAGTTCTAAACATTCTACTTGAAGACGCTGGTGGCTATGGCGCCCTCCATGCAGCTGCCAAGAAAAAGGTCCATGGGAGGATTATATTAATGTTACTAGCTATTTTGTGAACAAATGCAGCGCGTGCCTGACTGGAGTTGTGTTTGGAGGTGGGCAGGTGTGGTGATACGTGAACAGGTTATTGAGATTGGCTGTTCTGTGTCTGGGTCCAGGGTTGCTGGGATGTATCGTTTCACCCTTAATATATATACAACACATATATATATATATATATATATATATATATATATATATATATATATATATATATATATATATATATATATACACACTCAACAGTTCTGTCTGGTTCTTGAATCTGATTGCCTGATAGCCGTGCAATATTTTGCCAGTAACACCACACAAAGGCACAAAAAGCCCTTGCTCAGTTAGTTCTCTTGAGCACGAAAAATGATAGCCTCGTGTTTTTTAAGGTGGACCGGATAGTCAATAAGAAGCTGCGAATAAGAAGCTGGATTCAGCCTTGTCCCTCCTTATCGCAAACACAACAGCAGTCTTGTGAGAAATCTCAGTAGACGGATGGCATTTCATGTCACATTCAGCATTTTAATCTTAAAATGGGAGCAAAATTTGCTGTTTTGTCATCACCTTAAGGGGGTCACACACCAGAAGTGCCGCTTCTCATTACGCTAGAATCATTCAAATACTAGCTCTAAAGTGACGTTGGTGAATTAGTAACGGCTTCTGCTGTTCTGACGTCAGCTGTAGATGTGAATGAACAGTGGAAGAAAGTAGTTCCTAATACAAAAGGGTTTTAGACTCTCTGTGTTTCTTTTTTATGTACAAGATTGTGCCATCGAACTGTTGTATAAACGCAATATCACACTCGTAGCAGTGTGCTATGTATATCAGCACTTGTGGGGCGCTAAGGCACTCGGCCACACGCCTCCCACCAGTGCTGATATACAGCCATAGCACACTGCTACTCGTGTGATATTGCTCATATCTATCTATCGATCTATCTATCTATCTATCTATCTATCTATCTATCTATCTATCTATCTATCTATCTATCTATCTATCTATCTATCTATCTATCTATCTATCTATCTATCTATCTATCTATCTATCTATCTATCTATCTATCTATCTATCTATACATACATACATACATACATACATACATACATACATACATACATACATACATACATACATATATATATATATATATATATATATATATATATATATATATATATATAATAAACACTATCCTAAAGAAACACTATAAAGCATTGTCATGTTGTTAAAATGCTATCTTGTGTTAATGGTTAACATGCATTGTAGTTAAAAACCATTATTAGATCTTCCTGTGTTGGTTTCTATTGTTTATTTAAGCTGGGATGAAGGTGACAAATGAAGCATTAACCCTTCAGCTCCTCTCATCAACTAATTCCTGAACTATACAACAATGGGCACATGAACCAAAGTAATCAAACATCACCACAGTCACGTATGCTTCCTCAGCTTGGGTTCAACAATTTGCACATGATTTCATTTAGAGATGTGTTTCTTTATCCGCCAATGAGCTATTTGTTTTGGTCTGAGCAGCATCTGTGTGCTGGTGTGAGTGTGTGTCTTTCTGTGTGTGTCGGGAAATGGGGCTCTTATTGCTGCTCGGATGAAGAAAAGCAGTGTTTTAATCGGAGGCTCATTCCCATTACAGAGTTGACGGGATTCATAACAGTTAAGCGGAGAGAGCCTGGGGGCCGGCCGAGGCCTGATGGCTCCTAAATTGGCTCTTTTGTTGGACATGCATTAAGGAGGACGGCTGACCTTGCCTGCGCCGGCTGGAAATAGCGGTGAGAGACACGGCCTTTGTGTTGCGAGTGAGCCCGAAGGTGCAGCACAAATCACACTGTCAAATTCGGCACATGTCAAGAGAAAAGTGGCACACGGAACCACAGACATGCAATTGACACGCACTTACATAGCACTCAAGAAACATGTATAGAAATACACCTCCATAAAGGAGAGCGATCGAGAAGCCAGACATCAGCGCTGTGTAGAAATGAAAGCTGGAACTACAACTAGAAGTGTGTTTCTGGTGGTTAATCAACTGGTGACTTCATTAATAAATGATAATTAATAATTATATTAATGATGCCTTGTGATGATATTTTGTCTGAAAGGGCTGAGAAAATGAAAACGAATGGTAGTACATTTTCTAGAGGATTTGAGATCCTAAAAGTTACAGATGATTGAAGTCAGAACTATTAGCCCTCCAGAATTATTAGCCAGCTGTGGATTATTTTTCACCAGTTTAACGAATAGAAGATTAATTCAACACTTCTCTAAAACATAGCATTTTTAATAACTAATTTCTAATAACTGATATTTTTTATCTTTGCCATGATGGCCGTACATGATATTTGATATTTAAACGCTGAAGTATAAGACCACCTAGTTTTTTTTTGTTTATGTGATCGCTAAATCCAACACAAAACCAACAAAAAGTCCCAAAATTTTAAGATACTGCAAAATTCTTAATTAAATGCAAAACAATGGCAAAAAATGTAGATAATTTCATAAAACATCCAATCCCAAACCATCTAATCAAATTATATTTATTTCAGTTTGCAATTATTTGTTTTACATGAACAAAACCCAGAGAGTGAGGAAAGGATGGAACGTGAGATTGACAGGCGGATCGGTGTAGCGGTAGCAGTAATGCGGTCAATGTACTGGTTCGTTGTGGTAAAGAAGAAGCTGAGCCGAAAGGCAAAGCTCTCGATGTACCGGTCAATCTATGTTCCTACTCTCACCTATGGTCTTGAGCTATGGAACATGACAGAAAGGACAAGATCTTGGATACAAGTGGCCGAAATGAGTTTCCTTCAAAGGGTGGCAGGGCGCACTCTTATGGATAGGGTGAGGAGCTCTGACACCCGGGAAGAGCTCGGAGTAGAGTCGCTGCTCCTCCACATTGAGACAAGTCAGCTGAGGTGGCTTGGGCATCCATTTCGGATGCCTCCTGGACGCCTACCTAGGGAAGTGTTCCAGGCATGTCCCACCGAGAGTAGGCCTCGGGGAAGACCCAGGACATGCTGGAGGGACTATGTCTCTCGGGTGGCCTGGGAATGCCTCGGGATGCCCCCGGAGGAGCTGGAGGAAGTGTCTGCGGAGAGGGAAGTCTGGGGTTCTCTCCTGAGGCCCCGTTTACACTAATGTGTTTTAGTTTGAAAACGCATAAGTTTTGCTACGGTTACGCCAACCGTCCACACTACACCGGAGTTCTCGAGCGCCGAAAATGGAGCGTTTTGGAAACGCTGGAGAGGCCGTTTTCATTCTGAAATGCTGCTGCTCCGTCTCAGTGTGGATGAGCAAAAACGGAGACATCTGCCGACATTCGCCTCTCTGATTGGGGCTTTTCCTCAATATTAAGTAGCCTAACACACACAGTTCAGTCCTGCATCTTCTCCTTGTAAGTTCAGACTTCGCAAGTTTGATCAAGGCTGCAGTCTCTTCTTTTCAGTTTGATATGGAAAACAGACTATACCGAGGACACGGGTAAATCTTCAAAGGGAACAGTGTACTTTATAACTTCATTCATCCTGGCAACGTTGTTTCACTTTCTCAACAATAAAATATAAACATGATTTAATCAACTGCCTATTTTCATTTTAACATTAGCAACTTAACAGACAGCAGAAATGTTGAGGCGTCGAGCTGTTTAATATGAGGGTCATCTTCACTGTGTGGATATTTATAACAAAACGGAGCCGATAACAACTGCCTCCTTTCAATTTCAGTGAAAATACGAAACCCTCTCTTTTGCTGAATATCAGTTTTAATAATCGATAATGGCCATTATAAAAGTATAACATACAATAAGTTTATACATTATAGGAAATAAAGGCAAGCGATCAGTCAATAATACAGAATAGGCTACGTGGTTACATTAATTATTAACTTATCCTTGCGCTCAGCCAAAACACGTTACCTGAGAACAAGTAGGCTAATATATTGCAATGACCAAAGTCAGGGAATATGTCGTTAGATAAAGACAACCAGACGAATGAAATATCCCGTTTAATAAATATAGTGAAATTAGATCCAGCTGGAGATGCTTGATGAGCAGTCCGACTAGCACAGCTCTCATCTGAGTAGATTGGCTCCAGCGCTTGCCCGAGAGTGTGTGTGTGGTCACATGATGTGCGTTTTCAGCGTTTTGGTGTGGACGGAGAGCTGTTCAGAAACGCTGGGTAAAACGCGAGTGTGGACGCGGATCGTTTTCATTCTAAAACGCCGTTTTAAAACTAAAACGCACTAGTGTAAACGGGGCCTAAGACTGCTGCCCCCACGACCCGGCCCCAGAAAAGCAGCAGAAGATGAAT
Organism: Danio rerio; assembly: GCF_052040795.2. Taxonomy (NCBI): domain Eukaryota; kingdom Metazoa; phylum Chordata; class Actinopteri; order Cypriniformes; family Danionidae; genus Danio; species Danio rerio. Next base: position 47,345,157 of record NC_141034.1, read on the forward strand.
GAATGTGTCTATGGATGTTTCCCAGAGATGGGTTGCAGCTGGAAGGGCATCCGCTGCGTAAAACATGTGCTGGATAAGTTGGCGGTTCATTCTGCTGTGGCGAACATGGATTAATAAAGGGACTAAGCCAAAAAGAAAATGAATGAATGAATTCTGAAAGTGCCTCACACAGTTGCGTATGCATGACAAACCACTTGTAAAAAAACACTTTTTTTATCACTCTTAAACTTTAACCGACACTTGCACCAGTCACTTTCTTACAACCACTCCATACAAAAAAAAAAACACCCTTGACAAACCACCTATATGCACACTCGCTCTCTTTCTCTCAACACCACCCACACTTCCATTCCTAACTCTAGCACTTCATTCTCTGAGCACAAACAGTTCATTTGTATAATTATCATTTCTTGTGTGTATTGCCTCTTCTTGTTGAATCACTGAATGCCTCCTCAGTTGAAAGTCACTTTAGACAAAAGCATCTTCTAAATGACTAATAATAAATGTAATATTATTAATAATTCATAGTAAAATACACAGTGTTCTATGTTTTCAGCACTTTGTTTTTTTTTCATTTCTGATTCATTTCAGCGTCAGCTACATATGATTCCATAAAATAATAATAAAGTTGCAAACACAAAACCTGACACAACAAATCTAGAGCACTTTCATTGTAATCAACAAAGCTGTCTCCATTTATATTTCTCCATTTTTATAAGTATGCTATGCCAGTTTTGTCAAATCACTTGCTGGCAGTGTCAGCGTGGTGCTAAGCAAACAAAGCTCTTGTTAGGCTTTTATATTCTGCTCTTGAATATTAATAACTGAAAATTGTGAATACATACAATGAGACTGCATTAAATAAACAAAGTAGATAGAAAATAGCAGATCAAGAGGCTGAATGTGGAGGAAAAAGTATGAGCGAACACAAGATAAAAGATAAAGAAATGGGTTAGTGGAGAGGAAGGATATTAGAGAGGAAGAGGATATGGAGCAATTTGTCATTCAAAAATACGACAAATAGAAGAGAATAGCTCTTAATATAGCTGATTTATAGTGTTTGTCATGCGGTATTTATTTCAGGACTCAACTTTACAAAAGAAAATAGAGAATTACACTGCATTTGGTGTCCACAAATAAAAGGCAAGTGTCTTCTCCACCTTTCTCTTCTTTTTATAAGCTGAAAATTTATTGATTATGTAAGTGTGCTATTGAATTTAAGCAATTTAATAAAAAAAAAAAAATTTAATACTGCTTTTTCAGAGTTTTTTTTTTTTTAGTTTAATTAAATATAAAAATAAATGTAAATATACATATACTCACCTGCCACTTTATTAGGTACACCAAACTTCAAGGGAATCATTCTAAATAAACTTGAAAAATAATTTTGAGTCTTATTTTTACCATACAAAAATGGAATCCATTTCTTTAAAGACAATTTAAGAGAGAAATTGTGGCAGGAGCAATAACTGATTCCTTTAATGGAAAGCAGCAGCTCATTTGCATTTAAAGGTACTTGCTTCCACTGAAAAATTGGCCATAAAGCATGATATAACACTGGGGTTCCCAAACTTTTCAGCCCGCGACCCCAAAAATAATCATATCAGTGGCTCGCAAGTTTTCAAGGTGGTTGTACTGTAAATATGTAAACGTTGCAGACACAACTATAGGCAAATATCAACATGAGCTTATTGACAACACAAAAATGCAACAGTCTATTAGCCATATAATGTTTTTTAAAGTCATTTATGGATTTAATTACATTTTGCTTTTAAAATTAAAGGCTGATGGCTGATTGTTATTTTTATATACTATATTCTGTCGATTATGAATAAAATATGGTAATTCTAATAGTTTAATAAAATTTATTTGAGTTTTGGATATCACCAAGCGACCCCTTGTCATTGTCCCGCGACCCCCTAGGGGGTCCCGACCCCCACTTTGAGAACCACTGCAAATAATTTGTGCGAAATTATGAGCTGAAACTTCACAGACACATTGTACAGACCTGAGGTTCCTATTACATCTTGTCAGAAAGGGATAGAGTGGTTTTAAATATGCAGCACTCCCATTGAAAACGCTTGAAAATGTAAGCTTAAGAAAAAGACTTTAGTGGACTCATGACCCAAGTGTTAAAGAATGTACCACATCATTTATCGATTGAAACACTGGAGCCAGTTCTGTACTGGATATGGATCACAAGTGGCCAAAACTTAGAGTCTTTTTTTTCTTCTTCATTATTTGAGATGTAATTCTACAACTGATGGAAGGCTGACAGGCCTGTGCTGCAGTTCTGTGAATGTTTTGCCCTCCAGGTCTCTGTACCAGTCTCTGAGTGAAAACTGTATGAACTTTATACTTATCTACACATATCGAATGTGGTCACTACAACAGAGCAAAAAAGAAAAAAAAGAAAAGTAAAAAAGGTATAGAAAACTAGCGACTTGAGTTCAACAAGGCCTGTGATGTCAAGTAGATTAGTTTATTTTTGTCTAAAATAATAATAATTAGACAAAAAGAAACTTTAAGGATGAGATATACTAACAATTTGCATCCATGCAAACTCTTTTAAAAGATTACAATTTAAAGAAACACATTCTACAGTAAAACATTAGCAGTCAATAGAAATCCACAAGGATTTTTGTTGCTCCCCTTGTTAAATTGAAACTTTCTCTTTCGGGTGCAAAATGTATGGGAGGACAGTTTTTAAATGAATCACACAACGTAAATTTCTATGGTTGTCAGTCTACCGTACTTGACATTTTCAATAGACATAAATTTAATAGGTAATGTTATTAAATATCTAATAATGCATAAAAAGCATTGCTATAATCAGATTACAAACCTTAAATGCTTTTTAAAAATGGAGTAAATAACTAATAAAATTCAGTTCTATATTTAAACTAATATTAACATAGTAGCTAATAAACCTGGCTTTTTCTTACTGTTGATTTTCATTAATTAATTAACATTTACTAATGAGACTTAATTGTAAGTATTACCTATTCTACGTTATAAGGCTTTTGCAATTTAAATTGGTTGCAAACTGGAAAATGCATGCACATTGAAATACATTAAATATTTTTAATTGAATTTAATTTATTTTTATTTTTTTGCAGCTTAGGTAAATATGACAGTAATACCGTATATAATGATAAACGCTTCAGGAATTAATCCATTATACTTTATTAAAGTAACTTTTTTGCAGCTTAGGTCAATAATACAGTAATATCATATACCTTGTTAAAAGCTTCAGGAATTAATTTATTACACCTGTTAAAGTAACTTTTTCGCAGCCATAGGTCAAAATTACAGTAATATCAAATCCTGTGATAAAGCTTCAGAAACTAATTCATTACACGTTTTAAATTAACTTATTTAGGTCAATACTGCGATAATACCATATACCATGATAAAATCTTCAGGAATCAATCCATTATATCTGATAAAGTTTTTATAATTACTTTGCAGCTCAGGTTAATATTACAGTAATATAATATATCATTATAAAAGTTTCAGGAATTAATCCATTACACCTGTTAAAGTAACTTTTTTGCAGCTTTGGTCAATACCGCAATAATACCGTGTACCATCATAAAATCTTATACCAAATAAAGTTGTTTTTATTGCAGCTTAGGTCAAAATCATGATAAAATTGTAAATCTTGATAAAAGTTTCAGGAATTAATCCATTACACCTGTTAAAGTAACTTTTTTGCAGCTTAGGTCAATATAATGATTACATGGGACAATAACCGTTTTCAAGGTATACTGTGGTTTGGAAAAGTAAAGGTTTTAAAAAAGCCAAATTTTCTGCTGTACCGTTCCTAAGGTATATGTAAGATTTACGTAAATTTTTTTAGTTTTTAAGACAGCATTATCTCTAGCTGAAAATATATCTGAAGATGCCGTTTTAAATGATAAAGAAATCAGTGTTTTTGAAATTAATGAAGACAGCAGGAGTTAATGATTTGTTTGAATTATTTAGCTTGACATGTTTACTGTTACAAAATATTTTGTGTTCAGATGGGAAAAAAAGTTTTACCCCTGGTTTCACAAACAAAATGTTTAAGGCTAATCAAGATTAAATTGCATGTTTGAGCTGTCTCAACTCAAAATAACTTGTATGATATATGCCAGTGTCATTTTTTTGTCTTCAGGTGCACACCAGTAATACTTTTCAAGGCCATTTTTATAAATGTGTCTTTAATGGCCTAATTTAACTAAGGCCTAGTCCGGGCTTAATCTAAGCCCTGTTTGTGAAACTGGGCCTTAGTTTTTACCCAGACATTTAAATGGGATATATTTTAGAGCAGTGAGCACAATACCGTGATATTGATAAGGTTATCATACCGTCAGAATCTTATACCGTCCCATACCTAATAATGATAATATCATATACCATGATAAAATTTTCAGGAGGTAATCTATTACACATGGTAAAGTTATTATTACTTTGCAGCTTAGGTCAAGATCACAATAATATTGTACACCTTGCTAAAAGTTTCAGGAATTAATCCATTACACCCGTGTAAGTAACTTTTTTTGCAGCTTAGGTCAATATCGTGATAATACCATATATCAGTGGTTCTCAAACTGTGGTACATGTACCACTAGTGGTACGTGGGCTTCCTTCTAGTGGTCTGCAGATGAATGAAATATGTCATATGTACATACTACATAAATTTAAATAAATTATTAAAAAGGATTTATATATGAATATTATGACATAAAGCCTATATTTATGAGGTCCAGGTGCTGATAAACATGGTGTTTTTTCCTTTTTTTTTTTCCTTTTTAAGAGCAGTAACCTACCATTTAACTTTTAAAAGCACATTTTAATTTAAATGTTCTTAATATTAGGAACTAATATGCCTCGTTTTTACACTGTACCGAGCTTTAGCTGCTTTACTAGACCTAATACACTATTGTATTTCAATACTACTCATTATGGTGGTACTTGCAAAGACAACTTTTTTCTAAGGTGGTACTTGATGAAAAACGTTTGAGAACCACTGCCATATATCATTGTAAAAGTTTCAAAACTTAATCCCAGCCTGATCTCACGAGGAAACGTAACTATTTTACATTTTGTCAGTCTAGTGGCTAATCCAGTTTAGATGTATGAAAATGTACAATTTTTAAAAAGAAGGCGTGGCATCCAACCCCGCCCCTAAACCCATCATTGAGGGATGAACAAATCAAACTGAATTGTGCGAATGAGATGGTACAAATTAATATGAATTAACCACAAAACCAAAAAGTTACGAATTACCGTAAGATTGTGTTGTAATAGCATATACCAATAAAAGCTTCAGGAATTAATCTATTATATTTGTAAGTATTTATTGTAGCTTATTCATAAGTGTTTTTTGTAGGTTATGTCAATACCGTGATCATACTGTACACCATGATAAATGCTTCAGGAATTAAATGCAACAAACAAATCTGATACAGTCATATGCCTACTTGCAACCTATTTGCACGATGCGTTAGTCATTAAGAAAATGAGTTGCTGATTCGGTGTTCTCTCTAATTAGATCAAGTTGACAAAAAAATGTTCCACTCTCACTGGCACCTTTATAAGACTGGGGACTCGCACTAATTTGCCCTGTTTAGTAAGTCTGGCTGTAAATCTTCAAATTGACCTTTGAGGAGCTTCGAGTTGATCTGTGTATTGTGGTGTTGATCTGGGCAGGGGTTTTTTGTTAGCCGCGTTCACAAGCTGTTGAGAAGCATCATCGGGATGCAGGTCGTTCTCTCTGCACGGCAAACTCTTCTGATGAAGAGCGAATACAAATCTCATCACTCTAGATTCCAATCCCCCTCTGCTGCTCCCAGCATGTTAAATCTATCATTTTCCATCAGGTAAAAGATGAGAGGGGAAAAAGAAAGAAAAGAAAGGAAGGATGGAGAGAGGGGTTGAATGAAACTTGGATTAACCCTTGAATGGCATGCTTTCAATGCAAGTCTGTGCGGAAGCATCATTCATGCAGGGAAATCTTTCTTTCTTTCTTTCTTTCTTTCTTTCTTTCTTTCTTTCTTTCTTTCTTTCTTTCTTTCTTTCTTTCTGTCTATATTTCTTTGTTTGTTTGTTTTCTTTGTTTGTTTCTTTCTTGTCTGTCAATATTTATTTGTTCTTTCTTTTTTAAAACTTTTTTCTTTCATTCTATAGTTCTGTCTGTCTATATTTTCTTGTTCTTTCTTTCTTTTCTTCTTTCTTTAATTCTTTATGTCCTCATTTCTTCTTGCTTTACTTATTTCTTTCTTTCTTCTTTCCATTTTTTTCTTGTTTTTTTTTTTTTATGAAATATGTGACCCCAGACCACAAAACCAGCCATAAGGATCACTTTTATTTATTTTTTATTTATTTATTTTTTTTCATCTGAAAGCTGAATAAATAAGCTCTCCATTGCTTTTATGGTTTGTTTTGATAGGACAATATTTGGTCACGTTACAACAGCTGAAAATGATGAGTCTGAGGGTTCGGTCATATTCCAATTATACACTATTTTATTGCATATAAGACATTCTCCAACTCATAAATGTATTTTTTACTACTCCCACTTATATACCCACAAAATATAAAGCAAGATTTGTGCTTCAGAATCGCATATAATAAAGAGTCAGTTCACCAAAAAAGTTACCTCGTCTTTATTTATTCACCCTCATTTACTTAATATATTCTACGATATTTTTATTAAAAGAAGAACTCTTTTGTTGATTTGATGTGTAGATAAATATACAAATAAACAAAAGCACATAAAATTTACATAATTTAAAATTAATTTATATAATACATAAAATATTTTTCACATGCTTCTTTTGAATAAAGACTAAACAACCTTAAAATAATAATAAACAGTTTTTCTTTAACAAGTGTTCATATTATTATTCATTCATTCATTTTCTTTTCGGCTTTCGACTCTCTCACTCATACACTACGGACAGTTTAGCCTATCCAATTCACCTGTACCGCATGTCTTTGGACTGTGGGGCAAACCGGAGCAACCGGAGGAAACCCACACAAATGAAGGAAGAACATGCAAACTCCACACAGAAACGCCAGCTGACCCATCTGAGGCTCGAACCAGTGACCTTCTTGCTGTGCTGCGCCACCATACATATTATTAATATAATACAAAACATTGACATATTGTGTAACTGACGGATCTTTAAAGACTGAAATATTGTCTACCAACAATTCATCTCTGCCATCATATAAATAAATAGCATTTTAAAACATATGCAAACAGCAAGGATTTACTTTAAATCATAATAATATTTTACAGTAATTTGTTTTACTGTATTTTGGTACAAGCATTCACAGTGAGCATAACAGCATAGAAAAAATGGCTCTATTTTATATTTAATATGCAGAGTACAAAACAGTGGCTCTGACATTCTGCTAATTATCTAATTTCACCAAAATTGCATCATTATTTACTTTCAGCTTTGTTTAGAATATAAAGGAAAATATTTATGCTTGTTCTTGTCAATACAATGAAAGTCAATTAAAACCACAAACAGCTTGGCTACCAACATCCTTGAAACGACGTGAGGGTGAGTCAATTATGAGCGCATTTTCATTCATAGAGTAAATGAACTCTTTCTTTACCCATTGAAAGTAGCTGCAAATAGCAAGGTGTAAAATTATAGCAGAAAACGCATAGAGTGTCAGCGAGGAACACACAGAGAGAGTGTTGCATTGAGATGCTCTGTCACCATGAGGTGAACTCATCTCCACCACAACAAACAACGGGTCATTAACGTCCACAGAAAAATGCTCCAATCTCCCATTACCCAGCCAATCATCACTCTCTCTCTCCCTCTTTCTCTCTATCTCTCTCTGTGTGTTGTGAGGAAGGGAGTCAGTGCGTGATGATGTGAATGAAGAGCCATTGTGTTACTGTCAGACTAACTGCAGCTTTCTGCTAGACAAAGAGACTTTCATTCCCAAACCAAAGGGTAAAAAAACTAAGAAAAAGAAACTGCTCGCCCCAACTTAAGCTACATTTACACTGTTTTCGCTTTAACATGAAAACGATCATTGTCCATACATGTCTTTACACAGCGTTTCAAACAACAATCAATCTCCTAACAATACACAACCAAAAACCCATGTCGGAAACCAAAACACCTGCTATAAAATTATAGTACAAAATTATAGCTATATGCAAATATATTAAACTAAAACAAACTTTTTAGGGGTTTGTTATACCAGAATAAAATTGCACTGTGAAAAAAGTAGATATCATATGTTAAGTTAATATAAGAAAATACAAGTAACCATTTATTTATAGTACAATTGTATAAAACACAAATTCTATTTGTTAAAAAAAAAAAAAAAAAAACGTAGATCTATTATCACTAGTATAATTTCACTGAGAAAAAATGTCTAATATAACCAATATTCAGTAAGATTATTATTATTATTAGTAGTAGTAGTATTATTAGTAGTAGTATTAGTATTAATATTATATTTGTATATGTGTGTGTGTATACAAAATTAATTTCTGGTAAATAAGGTTTGTGGATGCCAGATATAAGCAAGGGTTGTGCAATTAATTATTATTATTTTTTTTAAGAATAAAGATTTCACGTTCACGCAGGTTTCCTCTAGGTGCTCCGGTTTCCCTCACTAGTCCAAAGACATGCACTATGTGAATTGAATGAGCTAAATTGTCCATAGAGTATGTTTGTGAATGGAAGTGTATGGGTGTTTCCCAGTGATGGGTTGCGGCTGGAAGGGCATCTGCTTCGTAAAACATATGCTGGATAAGTTGGCGTTTCATTCTGCTGTGGCGACCCAAGAATAATAAAGGGACTAAGCCGAAAAGAAAATGAACGAATGAATGAACATTTCATTTAGAGGTTTTGTCTTTTATGTATTCCTTCAATCTAATACTGCTTAAAATCAAACACAGACTTAATTTAATGTCATTTTTACGTACTTTAAATAACTACTTAGCATTAATTTTGACCTATTACAGTTAGTTTAATTTAATAATGCTAAAAACAACAAGTGTCTCTCATTTGAAATGAACATGAAGGTTTTCATTATATATGTGTAATCAAATGTAATTTTATTGATTGACTGATTAATATATACTTACTATTTTTACAAATACAAGGCTTTGTACTACATTTGTCTTCCCATCTCCTTTTAAAACATTTGATATCGTTTCAATTGAGCAATGTATCTTTTACAGCAAGGGTTCTCAACCTTTTTCACTTCGGGGCTTTCTCTTTCTCCGGTTAATTTTTGATGGCCCATTTGACTGATATTTTCTCTAAAATGCATGTCTACATAAAATCCTAATTTTAAACCTTTATATATTAACAACAGCAACAACAACAAAAATGCACAGATTCAAGAGAACCACATGTCAACAGGGAGATTGCAAAAGACCAGCTTCTGCTTTAAACTGGACTGCCTGAATATCTACTATAAAATATCTACTATTCACAAATGTACAGACAAATGCAAAATACAGTAAAACACCCAAAATCGGTTGAAGCGCGTTGATCTGATGGTGGTTGTTTGCAGCTGGATATTATTGGAAGATCAATAAAAGGAAAAAATTAAGCAGCTCTGCCTGAGTGCGTCTGAAGCTAATATGCAAGTTTATTTTACATTCTATTGCAGAAACACCACTGAGCCTCACTAGATCCTCCTGTATGAGCACACGTCCATTATAAAACACTCACAGGACATTTATTTGGACAACTATGCTGATATATTAAATTCATTCATTCATTTTCTTGTCGGCTTAGTACCTTTATTAATCCGGGGTTGCCACAGCGGAATGAACCGCCAACTTATCCAGCAAGGATTTACGCAGCAGATGCCCTTCCAGCCGCAACCCTTCTCTGGGAAAATATAATAAATTGTTCACACAAAAACGCACAAAGACAGACTTTCACTTCACACAGTTTGTAAATCATAGGTCGCAGATGCGATCATGAGGCTGTTTATGCACCGAGTTTGAAGTAATCAATCACAGAACACGAAGAAGTCCATTACTTCGATCATTTTAATATAGCATATTAATAATGAAACCAAAAAATTATAGTATACACTGTAAAAAATAAATCCGTAAAATTTACGGTAAAAAAACGGCAGCTGTGGTTGCCAGTACTTTACTGTTAAAAACATGGTACAAACCGTAAAAGTAATTTTACATTTTTATGGTAAATTACCGTATTTTAGTAATTTATAGAGGTAAAATGTCTGTATTTTGACTGATCAACATCTACACATCTTTTGTTACACAGTTAGACACGTTAGCACACCCACATTCAGGTGGTGATGAGAAAGTTACATAATGAGCCAATGCTCATGACAATCAACTTCTCCCACAAATCAGCAAATAGACGGTGCTCAGTGTCACTGACACAGCTACAAAACACCAGTATGGTAACACGCATAAAATTAAAGTCATGAAATAAACATTGTTTATCAACATTAGATGTAACATAAATCTCTAATGAACATAACTGATGGGGAAACAGCTAAAAAGATCCACATTAATGTCAACCAAATGCATAAAAAGTTATTTGCCATGCAGGGATTTCTGGGAAAGTCAATTTACGGTTATTTGCCGTATATATTAAGGAAACATACCGTTAACCAGATTACGGATTTGTACTGTAGCATTTTTACAGTTTTTTACCGTTGAAATCACGGCCATTTTTTACAGTGTAATGTTGAAAGTTCATTTTAAGACTTTAGTTTTCTCGCGACCCACCTGCAGGATTGTGGCCCACTGTTTGAGAATCTCTGTTTTAAAGTAGAGTGGTCTCTCGCTTTAACATAATTCACTTTTTGCGTCCTCCCAGTTTTAGCTGATTTTTTTCATGTGATTTTTCATGCTTTTTTTCTACAGTGCATTGTGTTCTGCGTCCTGATTGGCTGTAGATCATTATCGATCAATCTCCTCCATGTCATGTCTCCTGTACAGTACAGAATGCATTCAGCTTATCAAATTTACATAAATCTTCGATCAATAGCAGTGTGACTCTGAAGTGCTGTACAGTATGTTTGCAAGTTTTCTCCCCAACACACCACATAATGTCGACGAAACGCTCTGTGCTGTCAAAAGGCACTTGCGGTAGCACCCAAAAGGTGGAGGAAGATACTAGCCATCGCACATAAAGTTGAGCTTCTGGACACGCTAAAGGAAGGTAGAAGTTACATGGCTGTAGGAGGCCATTACTGAATAAATAAAGATCAAATGGTTTGTATCTTTGGTTTTATTCTATAGCACTGGACTTATATTTCTTTGAAGTTTGAACTTTGTGAGTGTTAAAACAAGTGAGAAAGGTCTGAAGACATTAATGCCTCTTTGAGAATAGTGTAAAGTGTGTAATGAGTTGTTTTACAGACTTTAAACATCTATAACAATTGTTAAAAATGCGAGCTACTTGAACATGGATTTTGCCTATTGCGGGTAATTTTTAGAACGTAATTCCCACAAATAACGAGGGACCATTGTATATGTTTGTTTATTTGCAAGCTGCTACGATCAAGCAGTGTTCTGATATGTTGCTTGCATGTGATTTTTAACTATAGTGCATTTAACTTCATTTTTATAAACTTGGTATGTGTTTTCCACCATTTCAGTTACTTTAAACTTGAGGTGTTGCCTTGTAAAAATAAAACAACACTCAGGACAATGGTCATATGACAGGAGCTTGACGAATCAGTGAAGGATTTGCAGTGATCCAGAAGGGCCAATGTGCGCATTCATGCCTCCGCTTTCAAAAGCCTCTGTTTTGGCCGATCTACAGTGAAACACTACTCCAGTTTTAGCTAACCCAGTTTGCAACATTATTTGTTGCCATTAAAACAGACTGAAACAGAGCAAGCAGCATTTCCAAAAGGATGTGGATGCCAGGCATAACCAGAGCAAAAGTTGTGCGTTTTAAAATTAAAATGTACTACACTGCACAAAACAACTACACTTGTCTCGTATGTAATATATCTAAAAATTCTTAATTAAAGAAGCACTTTCCAGACAAGTTACAATCAAATCCAGTCTTATTCTGATTATGTACCCCTATATAAATTTCTAGAGAGCAAAATATGTCCTAGGAAGTACGTTTTTTGCAGTTTTTGTTTTGTTTTTTTTTTTTTTTAAATCTACCAGAGGCCGCTGTGTATGCAGATCTCAAATTTGTCTGGCGAGTGCCATTCGCAACTGCTGTTTTCACGTAAATCCACCAGAGGCCGCTGTTGACTAACTGATTGACTGACCAACTGACTGATTTCCCCACCCTGCTCATTCACTAAACCCAACCAATAGTTTTTTTTTAAAAACCACGATTGACCAGCAGCCACTTACTTCCCTAAACCCAACCGACAGCATTTTCAAAAGCAATCCAGAAAAACAAAAGCCCTGGAGGCCGACTGATTTTTGCCACGTTTTCAGATTTTACCACATTCTCACCCTGTTATTTACTTGTTTATTTAACTTTTTTGGCTTTTGTTTTATTCTTACCTGTTTTCTGGAACCGCTCTTCACCAGACTCGAGTCCCATTGTTGCAGTCAACTTCACTTTGCATCTCAAGTCCACTTATGTACATGTATGTGTCGAGCTACCAGACAAATTGGTAACAGCAGAAAAGCCTGTAAGGTAACCGGTCAACTGGTAAGCAAGAAAAGAAACCACGTCTTAGCACCCTGTAGCGTGCATCTTATGTTTCTGGCTACATAATTCACAATCTCCACAAATATATATAGGGCTACGTTTTCAGAATGAGCCTATGTTGTAACAATTATTGTCTTGTTTTCAGAAAAAAAAATTAAAATGATCAAAGTTTCATCTCACAACTAGACAGCAATTTTTTAGGATTATTAAGTGAGTTTGGTTACAATTTGGAATAATGGTCCATTAGTTAATATTAGTTAATATGTTTATTAACATAAACTAAGTATAAATAATCTTGTAAAGCATTTATTGATCATAGTTCAACATTAACCAATCAACATACGCTCATTCTGAAAACATAGCCCTATATACAATTCTGGAGATTGCGAATTATGTAGCCAGAAGTATGAATGGTTGCATTCTGTCTTTAAAACATACGATACGGGGCGGTATGACACCGTTCCTTTTCATGATAGCAGCTGACTGCTTATCTCTGTTTAGACATTTTTTTCACTGTTACCAGTTTGTCAAGTGGCTTGCAGCGTACATCGATCATTGTTGCCAACTATTTCCAATGAAAAATAGCTAAAAAAAAAAAAAAAGTTGCTAGGGTTGTGTTAAAAATTGCAAAAATTAGCAACAAAATTGCTAAGTTGGCAACAGTGACATCGGCGAACTTAAGATACAGAGAAGAGCTGACAACGACGACTGGGTTCAAGCCTGGCGAAGAACAGTTCCAGAAAGCGGGTAAAGACAAGAGCAAAAGCCAAAAAATAAAAACAAAAAAGTAAATAACAAGGTGAGAAAGTGGTCAAATCTGAAAAAGTGGTAAAAATCAGGGGCTTTTGTTTTTCTGGATTGCTTTTGAAAACACAATCGGTTGGGTTTATGGAAGTGGGTGGGTGCTGGTCAATCTGTGCTTTTGAAAACACTATTGGTTGAGTTTAGGGTAGTGGGCAGGTCAATTAGTGCTTTTGAAAACACTATCGGTTCAGTTTAGGGGAGGGGGTGGATGGGTTTAACGGTTGGTTGGTTGGTTGGTCAGTCAGTCAGTCGACAGCAGCCTCTGGTGGATTTATGCAAGAAGAGCAGGTGCGAATGGCAATTTGAGATCTCAAAAAGCGTACACAGCGTCCTTTGGTGGATTTTCGAAAACAAAAACTGCAAAAAAAGTACCTCCTGGGAGGTATTTGGCACTCTCCAGAAATGTATATAGGAGTACGTTTTCAAAATGAGCCTGGGTTGTAACTAATGCATTATTAATATCTAATGTTTTGCTAGTTATAATTAGCTAATGCACTCTGAGTTAACATGATCTAATGGTATTTAACTTAAATAATATTAACCATCATTAACAAAAGTAAATAATTACCACAATAAATGTATTAATAATTATTTGTTCATGTTAGTAAACATATTAATTAACATGAACTAATATACCAATATTTTAAAGTGCAACTGAGAGTTTTTTTAATTATTATTATTAGTATTTATTTATTTTTATTTTTGCATTGCAGCGAAATCATAGCCTTACATGGCAGATTGAAAGAAATATGACGTGAAGCTGAGCTAAAAAAAAAAAAATAATAAATAAATAAAAGAAGTGAGGTTTAGATGACACGAGGCCGGAGTGAAAGGGTAATTTGCTTTTCTTATAGAGGCATTAAAGTCAATGCTTGCCAAATGACATTCTCCTCCATCTACTTCTTTGGATATATCAGAACCCCTTGACTAGAGTTTCACAGAGATAAACAAAGAGAGATAGATAGAAAGAGAGAGTGGGAGCAGTTGGGAGGTGAAGTAAGAGATAAACAAGATAGATTGTGAAACAATAAAAGGGAGCAAGGGACAGACGGCGAAGGGAAAGTGTGCTGGGGACAAAATTAGCTGCTCCATTTGCATTGGTAAAAAAGGTTTACTTATGTGCGTGTGATAACAAGTCTCAGCACAAATAAGTCATCAATTATGTGCAGGAAAAGCACTTGAGAGAAAGGAGGGAGGGGGAAACATTAGCGATAGCATGCTTGTAGCCAAAACACCTACTCATATACTAGCTTTGGCTCACAGTTTTTGAACACATCTCTTAAATTTTCATTTTTTCACAACTAGAAAGGCTCACTATAGAGCAAAGTCTTACAGCTGTGAATCTGTGCTGTCTCAAAGGAAAATGGTGTCATGTCACCATTATCTGTCTCTCCATGTGTGCCTTTGAAGGAAAAAAAAAACAAGCTACTAAACACTAACAAAGGCTGTGTTCTATCTATCTATCTATCTATCTATCTATCTATCTATCTATCTATCTATCTATCTATCTATCTATCTATCTATCTATCTATCTATCTATCTATCTATCTATCTATCTATCTATCTATCTATCTATCTATCTATCTAAATGGGTGTAACAATACATGTATTGATCTGTCTGTCTGTCTTAAATTAGGGTGTAACTGTATTGATCTGTCTGTCTGTCTGTCTGTCTGTCTGTCTGTCTGTCTTACTTAAATTAGGGTGTAACTGTATTGATCTGTCTGTCTGTCTGTCTGTCTTACTTAAATTAGGGTGTAACTGTATTGATCTGTCTGTCTGCCTGTCTGTCTGTCTGTCTGTCTATCAGTCTGTTTATCAAACTGTGGTGTAAAGATACATGTATTGATCTGTCTGTCTGTCTGTCTGTCTGTCTGTCTGTCTATCAAACTGGGGTATAACAGTACTGATATATCAGTACTATATAACACTATAACTATATAACAGTTCTGTATGTCTGTCTGATTATTATTGCAAAATTGTTGCAAACAATTCATATGTGCTATATATATTTGTATATATATATATGTGTGTGTGTGTGTGTGTGTGTGTGTGTGTGTGTGTGTGTGTGTGTGTGTGTGTGTGTTTTGGGGTGGGTGACACGGTGGCGCAGTGGGTATTGCTATCGCTTCAAATCAATACGCTTGTTGGTTCAAGCCCTGGCTGAGTCAGTTGGTGTTTCTGTGTGGAGTTTGCATGTTCTCTCCATTTTGGCGTGGGTTTCCTCTATAGCTCTATAATTATTACAATCTATAATTAATGCTGTTTACACAGTTTTAAAACTGTTTATAGTATCGTTAAATGTGTTATGTAAAATGTGTTTTACTGCCTGGATCTTGTCTGACTCTGCAATTATGGATAATTCCACCAATAGCACCAACTAAAGAAGTAATCTGTAATTTGAGTAGTTTTTATGAAGAGTAATTTGTACTTTTACTTAAGTACTTTTTAACACCAGTACTTTTACTTGTAATTGAGTACAATTTCAGCAATGTAACAGTACTTGTAATTGAGTACACATTTTTGGTACTCTTACCACCACTGGTGCTGAATTAAAAAAAATAAAAATTAGTAAGGCGACACGGTGGCTCAGCGGTTAGCACTTTGGCAAGAAGGTTGCTGGTTTGAGTCATGGCTGGACAGTTGGCATTTCTGTGTGAAGTTTGCATGTTCTTCCCATGTTGGTGTGGGTTTCCTCCGGGTACTTCGTTTTCCCCCACAGTCTAAAGACATGCACTAGGTGAATTGGGTAAGCTACATTGGCCGAGGTGTATGTGTGTGAATCTACAAGTGTATGGGTGTTTCCCAGTATTGGGTTGTGGCTGGAATGGCTGGATAAGTTGCCGGTTTATTCCGCTGTGGCGACCCCTGATGAATAAAGGAACTAAGCCGAAGGAAAGTGAATGAATGAAATTTAGTGATGTTCGACTTATTTTTGTTTGTTTAAATTGAGCTCAAATAAATTGTTTACAACCACTTCACTTAAAAAAAAAGTCAATCCAAGGAATCATTTTTGATTTTTTTTTCAGTGTGATTTATCTGTTTGTCTCTCTCCTTGTGTATTTCACATTACAACAAGAGTCTGTGTACAGCAGATTAACCTGGATAAGAATGAAAACAATAATTGCAGTTTTTCAAAGAAAAGCGCAGTGCACTCCCACTTTGCACGATGCATGTTTTATTGTAAAACCTCACAGTTTGCCATGAACAATGCCTTTTCAAGCATTTGTGTGCATGTGATTGAGAGTTGGTCTCCTGAGACGAGGATGAAAAGAAAGTGAAATAAAACATGGTTATGCTCAATTTTCCTCCCATAGTTATGAAATATTTCATTGTTGTGACAAATGAGATTTATATGAACTCGGCTCTGTGCAGAAAGTACAAATTGACTGAATTGCTTTGGCACTCACACGTATCACATGCACAAAGAGAAATGTTGGAATGAAGAGCCTGGTTTTTCTCCTGAGGGTTGGTTGTGATGAGTTCATATATGTGCATCAGCGCAGATATTGATCACATGTGCCGCTGCGCTCATGATTAGTGGGATCATTGAGGATGAGGGAACCAGCGTAATGTCAAGAATATAGATCAACTATATCTTTCAGATGTATCATTCTGATGCCTCAAAGAACTTGGGGGAGGGGTTATTGACGATATGCAACTACAAGTTGCACTTATATATTTATAGTTTATATATAGAATAAACATACATGTAGTTTATATATAGAATAAGTGAAATTACAATGTATAATGGAAAATATATATATATATATATATATATATATATATATATATATATATATATATATATATATATATATATATATATATATTTAAAAATATTTATTTATTTATTTACTTATTTAATGAATTATTTAATTATTATTTTTTAAAATCTCTTTTGCTCACAGAGCCTGCAGTTATTTAATCAAATGCATGGTAAATTCTTCCAAATATTATTGTAATTTATAATAATAATAATAATAATAATAATAATATTAACAAGTATATTATTATTATTTTTAAATAAATAAATAATAATTATTAATGTCATTATTATTAATTATTACCATTATTATTATGAAATATTATTATTAAAAAAATAACAATTTCTTCTACTAATACTACTACTACTACTACTACCAATAATAATAATAATAATAATAATAATAATAATAATAATAATAATAATAATAATAGTAATAATATTATTAATAATAATAATAATAATAATAATAATAATAATATTGATAATAATAATATTGATAATAATAATAATAATAATAATAATAATAATAATAATAATAATAATAATAATAATAATTTATGTTATTATTAATAATTAATAATACTAATAATAATAATTATAATAATAAAAATAATAATGTTCTATTTTGTACAGTGTACAAAAAAACAAATATGACTTTATTTCTAAAAAAAAGCTGTTTTATTTTTCAGTTTTGACTAATTCTTCATTTTTTTATAATTACTTTTTACTCTTCATGTGACAAAAGGCTTCCATATAGAGTATTTGTTTTGAACATGAACATGTTTACAGAATGTAAAAATGTGTTTTATATAATTTTGTTTACACTAAAATCAACAACAACAATGACAATAATAATAATAATAATAATAATAATAATAATAATAATAATAATAATAATAATAATTATTATTATTATTATTATTTTTATTATTAAAATAAAAATAATTTCTTTAACAATAATAGTATTTTCCTTTTTGGCACAGTGTATAAATTACTGCTGTCACTTTGTATTAAATAAATGTGTATGTGCGGATTAAAATAGCAAATTAAAGATACAAGAATAATATAATATTAAATAAAAATATAAGAATAATATTAAATCAATAATAATAAAAAAAAATAGATGAGGCAAACAACTTACAAAATGTTGCCTTGCATTTACAGTTACAAAAACAAAAGACAAATATGACTTTGTTTCTCATATTTCTGAATATATTGCAAAACAAAAAAAGCGTTTTTTTTTTTTTCAGCCGTGACTAAGTCCCAATCCCAATTCTATTTTTATTTCAAAGGGTATCTAGCCCTTTCCCTTAGTCCTACATCTTCAAGCGGAAGAGAATTAGAACACCCCTACCCTTTCAAGTGAACACGCAAAACAAGGGGTAGGGATAAGGGGAAGGGCTGAGGGGTAGAATTGGGATTGGGCCTAATTCTTACTTTTTTATTTTTCACATTTACTTTATTCTTCAGGTGTCAAAGGGCTTCCATATGCTGTATTTGTTCTGAACATGAACATATTTACAGAATGTAAGACACTTACTGTTTGTATCATTTTGTTTACACTAAAATCAAAACAGTCACACCCAATCAACAAGAATCAAAACATCTTTGTGTGCTTCTAATAAGACCCACATGTCAATAATGACGACAATAATGACAACAATAATGCTGATGACAATCATTTTCATAATTGCCATTGTTGATTACGCATTGTTGATTGTGATTATTTCTCCTAGCGGCAACGGCAAATCATTGATCGCCCAACAATCTTTAACTCTGTTTGTTTTTAAATGATGAAGTGTTCAAAGAAAATGTTCAAACTCACTAGGATACAAAAACATACACTTTTAAATTCATGCAGTATTGCTGTTGGAAAATTGTCCAAATGGAATCATGCCCTATGTGTAATCAGTCTGCAATATCTATTAAGGGCTTTTCATTTTCTGTATAAATCCTAGGACAAGCCCTTTGACATGCACGCTCACACACACACATACACCTCAGCTTTCTATCCTTTTTTTCTTGATGAAACTGAAATCAGTGAAGCTCACAGTTGAATATTTCATCACCGGTCTTTCTCTTCGCCCTCTAAAGTACATGCAGTTTGTGCTGTTTCTCTTTCAGAGCCAGAGTCTTCAGTAAAGCCTGGCGAGATTTTCTATCTGAAGCTGTATGTTTATGTGTCAGAAAGTAAGAGAGGTCAGTGACAGAAGGTTAACCATGGTGACGGTGCTAATAGCTGTCAAACGGCATTTGGGAGCTGTTAACCCTTCACACTTAACTGCACATCACAAAGAGGACAGCTAATCAAGTCAACTTACATACACTGTAAACTGTCTCAAAGCAGCTTTATAAAAGTAACAGGCGATAGTCAAAAATCAGCTATGACATTTCATAAGTGCCAGATTCATTTACAGAATGCAGGTTAGTTTAACTGACTTATTGGTAAACCCCTCGCCTTGAACATGTACCAGTGTGCAGCATCCACCTGGATGACGCGACGGCAGCCGTTTTACGCCAGACCGCACACCACACCAGCTGATTGGTGGAGAGGAGAGACAGAATGATGAAGCCAATTATGATATGGGGATGGTTAGGAGGCCATGATGGACAGAGGTCAGTGGGCAAATTTGGCCAGGATGCCTGCGTGAAACCCCTACTCGTTTTCGAAGGACATCCTGGGATTTTTAACGGCCACAGAGAGTCAAGACCTCAGTTTAACGGCTCTTCCGAAAGACGGCACTCACCGAGCAGCAAAGAGGTCGGGTCGCAGGCTCAAGTTCAAATGCTGGGTCGCAGGTTCAAGCCTCGGCTGGGTCAGTTGGCGTTTCTGTGTGGAGTTTGCATGTTCTCTCTGCGTTCGTGTGGGTTTCCTTTGGGTGCTCCGGTTTCCCCCACAGTCCAAAGACATGTGGTACAGGTGAATTGGGTTGGCTGAATTGTCTGTAGTGTATGAGTGTGTGTGTGTGTATGTGTGTGTGTGTGTGAGTGAGTAAATGTTTCCCAGAGATGGGTTGCGGCTGGAAGGCCATCCGGTGCTAAAAATGTGCTGGATAAGTTGGCGGTTCATTGCACTGTGGAAAGCCCGGATTATTAAAGGGACTAAGCCGACAAGTAAATGAAATGAAATGTACCTAAGCGACTGAGAAAAAACTGTAAGTAAAATCAACTTGTTGCTTTTAAGGCAACATGTTCACACACTTAAAAAAGTACCTAATCATTTTATAACATACATAATAAACAGTATGTGTGTACATAATGTACTCATAAACATCCTTTTAGGACAGAAAATCAGCTTGTATGTTGAAATTAGCAACAGTAACTAAAGACGCTTACTTATTTGCCAATTTGAGGATGTGTTCAGTTCAAAAGAAATCTTATTATTGAAGAGAATTCCACTGTAGGGCAGCTCTACTGACCCTAACTAAACAAGCTAAAGGTGAAACCAAAACTCCACCAACTGAAATGGAGAGGAAGAAAAAAAGCACACAATTCTCCTCTGGCCAAATAAATGAGAGGCAGAGCTGCAGTAAAGTCAGAAGTGGATGACTGCCTAATGGGAAGAAAGCCTGTAGTGTGACGGTGATCTGAGTGTAATTGTCCAATTTCAGGGTTATAGTCGTGTTAGTCACTTCTGTAATGTCATTGGTGTGTGCCACCCAGCTTAGTTAGCCTGACACAACCAAACACAACTGTTCAGATAGGACACAACCCTGTGTTTTTGCCACAGTGGTTTTGAACATTAGCTTGAAACATGGGTATGGGGATGTTTGTGAAATGAGGGGTCAAGGTTTAGCTTAGATAGCCCCTGGTGGTAGACAGCATAAGTACACCATCTGGCTGAAAAGACCATGTGCCCCATCATACACCTGGCACAATGTGGCACCAAGCACGACACAACATTTTTTTCCCATCCTGCGCCACGTTATTTTATTCGCTATTTTAAGGCAACAGAAATAGATTGCACCAAAATCTGGTCAAAAATAAATGAAAGTTAACACCCGCAAACCCGCCAAATGCAGGTAGATTTCTAGCCACTTTGGCAGGTTGGAAATAACTACTGTTAATAACTACTGTTAATAGCGACTGTTTAAAGCGTGCGCGCTCCCGTTTACTTGCGCTTTCTTTCCGTTCACTTGCGATCGGTTCTATTAGGAAAAAGACTTGACAAAAAATGATGCTCGTGTAACCACAGTCCTGCTGCTTTTAAGAGCTCAAGATTGAAATATATATATATATATATATATATTTGTAAGCAACAACAGCAGTCACTGCTTTTGTTTTAATTATTCTCAGGCACGTGATCATCCTTTTATTATCACTTGTATGTTTTTACCTGCTTTCTTTTGCTTTGACAGAGTATTTTTGTTAATATAGATTAATAATCCCTAACAATAACATTTCTTTTGTATAGTAACTGCTGATCTGGGACAGCACAACATCTAAATCAAGTCATTTTAGCGTGTCAAAGTCACATTTATTTATATAAAATATATTTTCCAAACAACAAAATTGTGGCTAGTGAAAATGGCAAGTGGCTAGTAATGTTGGAAATCTACTAGTCACAGTGGCTGGTGATTAAAAAAGTCAATGTAAAGCCCTACTTATATATATATATATATATATATATATATATATATATATATATATATATATATATATATATATATATATAATGAAAGAAAAAAGTAAGTGTACATACACTTAACCATATGAAATTAAGATAAAGGCTCTGTGGTATTTGTTTCACCACTTCTCTTCACATCCTGGCCTTAAGGCGATGGTTAAGCTGAATACTAAAAAAATTAGGCCAATATTAGCCTATATATTCTGTCTACATGATTACTTTCTTTCGATAATTAATTTAATTTCTAAGTTTTATTACGTTATATAAAACATAAACACTTGTTTGATGTCATAGAACACATTTTTACATGCAGTTTTCCCAATCAGGTTGCACGATTTGATTAACATAATGTATCCAAATACTTTATAAATAATGTTATAAAATAATAAAATTATAATATACTCTTCCGTTATTTATTGTTTTTAGGAAATATCTAAAATCTCTTTTTCAGAAAGGCCTTTGTAAAATTAAAGTTATAAATGGCTTAAAACAGTTTCTCATTTATATTATAATGTATATTCCTAAATATTTTTAGCTTTTGTTTGTTTTATATTGGTTTATTTAATGTTTTTATTATATCCAATATTTGTATATCTTTAATTTCAGTATATTTTAATTTCAGTATCACTGAGGCTATTTTATCTAGATCTATAAAAAATTGTGTTGAGCATATAAAAATGTACACGTAATTTGTAAAGTTTTATGCCTGAATCAAGTGCTCTTTTGCCCGGTCTCTCACACACAAATACAGTACATGCATCTAAACATGCATGTTTCATGCACAAACACACCTTTTAAATGTGACAAAAATTATTGACAACTGAGTTAATGGAAAAGCAGTTGTTCCTTGTGCCTCTGGATGGCTATTGCATAAAGCACAAAAATGTTTGATTTTTTTAATGAAAAGGCTGCCTTGGCTGCTGCAGCACTACGCGTAACTGCATGTGACAAATTGCAGCACTGCATGTGAAGAAATTCGCGTTCTCAGTAGCCACATCTGTACATACTCCCAGAGCCATTTATATCGAAGTTTACATTTGGCCGCACCATGTTGGTGTTTTGTAACATCTCATTTTTACAAGGGGGGTCGTTAGCCCAATGCTCAACCCCCCAACCTGGAGGACCAGGGTATACACACATACACTATGAACAATTTTGCTTACCCAATTCACCTTTAACACATATCTTTGGACTTGTTGGGGAGACCAAAGCAGCCCACGCGAACACGGGGTAAACATGCAAACTCCACACAGAAATGCCAACTGACCCAGCCAGGGCTCGAACCAGCGACCTTCTTTCTTCTTGCTACCCACTGCACCACCGTGCTACCTCACACTTTACATGCCATGTGTAAAATTTTAATAACACTGAGGATTACATGCTGAGTAACAAATCATACATCTTTATTAACCAACTCTTGACCAATCTGCATTAACAGCAGCTCTCATTCACTCATCAGGTGTGTAATAATGTAATAATTGTTGGTTAAGGTTATGTTTAATATTAGAAATATCTTTCAACACTACTCATTGACCACTTGATTTCCAACCTGATAAAATACATCCATGGAGCAACATAATAAAACATTACTACTCACGTGGCAACATTGAACATACACTTTACCACCATTACATGCAGAACCTACGTGAAATATTCGAGAAGCAAGGTACTTTAATTTTTGGAAAAATTTCACCACAGTCATTTTTATATAATTGCATGCTTGTTTGAATCTGTATAGTACATGTTTACTGCATTTATTTGTACAGTGTGTGTATTTATAAATGGAGGGAATCGAGCTCTGTTGGATGAGGCTTGGCAGGTAAAGTGATTTGCCTG
Source organism: Danio rerio (assembly GCF_052040795.2). Lineage (NCBI taxonomy): Eukaryota > Metazoa > Chordata > Actinopteri > Cypriniformes > Danionidae > Danio > Danio rerio. The sequence continues at coordinate 47,368,846 of NC_141034.1, forward strand.
ATTTGTGCATTATTCAAATAGCTCTTGCCACAATTTGCTCAAGTGTGGTTTCTTTTCAAACTAATCAAAGTGTTTGGTAGGAGATAAAGCGAGAGAGGGAGAGCAAAAGGAGAAGAATAGAGGGAGGGATGAGAGGCTTTATGAGAGAGGAGTCATTATGTGTATCCTGCACTTGATCTCAAGTAGGAAATGGTAATTCATCATGTCTGACCTTTGATCTTCAGGTGGTGTGGATGAGGGATTTAAAAGGATGACAGATTGCATTTGCTCAATCTGTTGTTGATTATAATTGACGTTAAGCAAGATTATAGTCATCATTAAACAGTGATACATGAAACACATAGCTAAATACAGAAGAAACAGAGCAGGTTTCCTTTTTTTCCACTTCAACCCATAAATAGAGTCCACGGAACCTCATTATTTTTGTCAGTATTCCTAATAGAAAATGCTATCCGTGCCTTAGTGTAAATGATGATGGTGCTTGCTGCAGGTAATTTTGACTTGCTGTAGACTTCAGATGCTGATCTACTGGATCTAAACTTTTCACCCTGAAATTTCCTGACATCCCACACAGATTTGACTGGAACATGATGTAAAATGCGTTCGCTGTCAACATGTTTCTTGTACATGCTCAATCGCAAACAGCAAATTATGGGTAGAGTTGTTGTTTGTCAGGGAAGGTCAATTTACTGTAACGCAGTCAGATGCAATGCTGGATGTTCAATGGTGACAGCACAGTAGGCAGTGAGAGTTTATTTATATATATTATTTGTTGTTGTTGTTGTTGTTGTTATTTTTAAATATTGCATTAACATATGTACATTAGAATATGCTTTTATTCAAAGTAAGCCATTTACAAATGGGAATAACACTATAGCTTGCAATGTGTGATGAGAGAATAATGGGAAAGAGTAATTATTGTTGTGAAGAAGAAAAGTGTGAGGGAGATGAAGAGCACCGGTGTGTTAATCTACCTGTCTAGTGTCTTTTATATAACAAAAAAGATTGAAAGAAAAACAACACATGAACTGTTTACTTGCCATTTAATGGAAATTAATGCATTAACACATTAACTATAAAAATATACATACTTTCATGTAATAATCCCTTTGCTTGATGATGTTTACTTTAAACTCAGTAGATTGTCTTGACTGCATTTACACTACATGTCTAAATTCATTTAATTGTCATGCGAATGGCAGATTTACATTAACATGCATTTGAGCAGCTACAGTATGTCTGTTGTAATTAAGTGGCTGTAATGTGTCCGTTAATGTAATGTGCTTGCATATTTTGTAACAAAGTGGTCCCCAACCTTTTTATCAATATAGACTGATCAATGTTCAACAATTTTACCAGGGACTGGGAGAAAGGTGGCGGTTCGTAGATTGCTAGGCGACCATTAAAGCACTGGTACCTCTGTAACCGGTATGCATCGGACTGAATCAGCATATGAATTTCAGTGCCTAATTCCGGTGCCACTGGTGCTGCAACAAGAACGTAAGAAGTATCAAGGGGTGCATCAAAGGCACACATAAGTACCCGTTGTGTCACACCATCTCTAAATGTTTAATTCTAAACAGCTTTGAGGGATACGGACACCGTCAGTGATGTCGGGCGTTTGTTCTTGTTGCTTATAGAAGGCAAAGTGTGTAGTACGGTGCATGCGGTGAGCAACTCCCTTAATCAACATGCATGATCCCATTCATCTAATTTGCTTTAACTAAGCATTCTACAGTATGGCTATGCATTCTAAAAGCATTCTAAAGCAAGGATTCTAACACACCAACATGCAGCAGATGCTTTACAAAGTTGCGTGTAAGGGGGGAAACACGTCAAACTTATGAAATTTGAGGGCTTTGACAACTAGTGACATCATCGCATCGTACGTATACATACTCGAGAGGCTGCTGTGCTCGATTTTTTACGTCTCGAACACCTCCCGCGAGTGCGCGCCATTCGCGCCTGCGCTGTTCTTGCTTAAAAAGGCTGCTGTTGAGCGACCGTCTGACTAAATGACCGAACGATTGACTGGGCGGCCGTCCAATCGGCCGACCCAGCCCCCCTCCTCCTCCTAAACCCAAGCGACGATTTAAAAAAGCCGTCCAGAAAAAGAAAAGTCTTGTTCGATTTTGACCGAGTATTCGGATTTCACAACATTCTTGCCCCGTTACAAACTTGTTCGCTTTATTTTTTGGATTCTGTTTTTTGTCTTACCTGATTTCTGGAAACCTCTCTTCCCAGGACTCGAAGCCGGTCATCACCGCGGCCAGCTCCTCCTTCTCCAGGCCTCCGCTCTGGCGATGTAAAATGACGAGCTTACCGGACAAACTGGTTGTGAGCCGTCAACTGGTATACAACAATATAAAATATAATTATATTGTTCAATGATAATGATTAAATTATATATATATATTTATAGAAAGAAAAGATTGACGCAGCTTTTCCTACTGCAGCAAATTCCGTTTTTACTGTTGATGTTTGGCGCCAGTTAATCAGGAAGTGGCGATTTTGCTCGCTTTGACTCGTTGGATGGAAACGCTGCTGTCTTTTATGCAATAATCCAGTTTTGAGCATAAAGTTCATTCACATTTTTGGATGAAAACATAGCTAATAATCCAAAACACAGCCAAGGAAACTCAAATGCTTTAAGAGAAATAAAATCAAGCTGTATCCCAGCCAATCACCTGACCTGAATCCAACAGAAAATACAAATAAAAGATCAGATTTGATAGACAAGTACCACAGAACCATCAAGATTTTTACACTCAAGATTTTTTAAAGTCTGTGATGGAAAATCACATCTGAGCAATTCATACTTCATTCTCCATAAAAGAAGCGTATTTAAGCCGCCATAACAAATAAAGAGTTAAATGTGTTTCAGTAGTTTAGTACTTTCTCCTAGTGTTATTTCATTGTTATTACACAACACATTTTTCAGATTTTTTAAATGTTTGTATTGTTTGGGTTTTTACCAAAATCTGGTTCAATTCCATGTCAACAGCTGCTTTAAAAATATTATTCCCACAAAAACATAACGTGTTCAATACTTATTTTCACCGCTGTATAACTGGATATACCATTTTAATTCTGTGTTTTTGCCAATTTATTCAAACAGTGGGAGTGGAGAAAGGAAGCATCAGGAAAAGGAGTGGGAGGGGTTGAGATCAGAAAATGTCACAAGCCCGATTTTTAAGCGGGTCGCCTGCACATAAGTGTCACAGTGCAAAACAATGGAACACAAGCGCTACCCTCCAGGCTATGTCTCAGATGTCAAATATGCATTTTGTCTGCCTCCACCTGACTTCTGGGGTGCAAATATCTGTGCTTTGTTGGCTGTTCTATTTATGCGTTGGAGCAAATAGTCAAACGAATTGTTTACTCACAACATTATAAGCGCATTCAGTGAAATACAAGGGAGGTATAAGGGATAATCCATCCAATAATGAAAATTGCCCCATCATTTGTTCTTCTCATGAGGTCTTAAAGCTTTATTACCTGTATTAGGGTGGTTTTAAACCTTTATTCATATTAGAATTTCTTTCTTCTGTTAAACACTAAAAGTAGATATTTTGAAGAATGTTGGTTGCTTTTTAAAAATAATTCTCTGGAAGTCAATGGGAACTATTAACAGGCATTTTTCTAAATATCTTCTTTGTGTTCAACAGAAAAAAGCAAAACAATGTCAAATAGGTTTTAAACAAGTGAAGAGTGAGTAAAAAATAATAAATAGGGACTGGACAAGGACTTCCTACTGAAATATACTTAGAGATTAAATATAAACAATATTATTACTGTTGTTATATTAAAAACACTGCAGAAAACTGGTCCAATCTATTTAACGAAAGATTATTTGGTAGTTTCTTACCTTCAGAAACAGCATATGAGCCATGATCAGTGATCTCCCCCAAGAGCTGAGCTTGTATTGGTCCGTCTGGCCTGTTTTCCATCTCTTGCATCCAGTGATTGGTAGATGAGTAGATGAAGAGTCCTAAGGTGCTGAGATAGAAGGACCAACCTGGAACCTAAAAAGGGTAGATATAAATAAAAACTGGTACACAGACATTGATCATGTCTAACTTCTATGAACTAGATGTTTGCACTGAGTTAATATTGTAATTAATTTCAGACTGAAACAGAACATTGGGTAACACTTTACAATAAGAGTCCATGAATAATGATGTGTTAATATGAATGAATTCTTGATATAATTTCTTGTGAATCATGTTGTAGTTAAAGTTAGTTTATTATTAGCTCATGCATTAACTTATCATTAATTTAAGGTAATGTTGAGTTTACATATTATTACGTCTTTATTCATGTACTATTATTGTAAAGTGTTACTGAATATTGTTATTAATATTGCCATATTAATATCTGCAGATAAATGCTTTTTTATGTTATCTTTATTGGTAAAAAAATGTCAATTAAATTAGCAGCGTACACTAGAAAACTATAGTAGATTTTTTTAATCATTATTTCTCTTTAGCAGCTTGCATTTGGAAAAATAAAATATACCCAAGTGGTCATACATACTGCTAAATGTCTTACTATCGCATACTGGCTGTTTTTTAATACCATCTTTCATTCGTATTGCAGTCAGCATAGCGTCGTAATCTTAAAAATAAACAAAGCAAATCAGCAAGTAGCAGAATCATCATGAGCTTTCTTTGGCACTGCTGCGAAAACTCTCTGGTGACCTTTCAGTGACCTTTCTCTAAAGAAAAAACAATTTGGCCAAATTAACAGGCTGCAAATTCTCAAACTGCAGGGCACCAAGCCATGATTTTTCCTGCAGTCTTCTGTTTGGTAGGCACAGCGAGCAGTGACACTGCTGTGAAACGGCATTATTGCTGTTTATTTGCCTATATACTTGTTTATGGAGAAATAGCTCCGCAGTCTCAGGAGATTTCCAACAGACACATCAAGATACAAAACATTTTGTTAGTCACTGAAATGAAATACTCTAAGGAGGAGAACCTGCCATGTGTATGCACTCGCTTCCACAGAGTGGGCAGTAAGATAATATATCTATCTATCTATCCATCCATCCATCCGTCCGTCCGTCCGTCCGTCCGTCTGCCTGTCTGTCTGTCTGTCTGGGCAATTAAATATTTTATATCCATTTACCCATCCATCAATTTATCCATCCATCCATCCATCCATCCATCCATCCATCCATCCATCCATCCATCCATCCATCCATCCATCCATCCATCCATCCATCATTCCATCATTCATTTGTCATCCATTTATTGTATGTCTATCCATCCATCTGTCTTTTTATCATACTGTAGATGCTAGACAATTATATAATTTCCATCTATTCATCCGTCCATCCATTCACCCCATCCATTCACACATCCATCCACTCATTCATCCATCCAGCCAGGCAGCCAGCCAGCCAGTCAGCCATCCATACATCCATTATTTGTCATTCATCCATCCATGCATCCATACAATGGATGGTGGACAATTAAATTTGATTTTTATCCACCCAACCCACCCACTCATCCACCCAAACATCAACCCATCCGTCCATCCATCCATCCATCCATCCATCCATCCATCCATCCATCCATCCATCCATCCATCCATCCATTTGTGAATCTATTGTATCTGTTTATCTGTCTGTCTTTTTTAACATGGGTGCTGAACACCTAAATTATATTTCCATCCATCCATCCATCCATCCATCCATCCATCCATCCATCCATCCATCAATACATTGTTCACTTGCTAACCATGAGTCCTCAAATGTAGCTCACAATTCTGTCATTCTATCTATTAATTCATTCATTCATTCATTTTCTTGTCAGCTTAGTCAAGAAATGACTAAGAATGAACCGCCAACTTATCCAGCAAGTTTTTTACACAACGGATGCCATTCCAGCCGCAACTCATCTCTGGGAAATCTATCTATTTATCTATTGTCAATTTCTTGTTCTTTCATCCATCCATTTATTTCATGTGAAACTGATACTGTATGATGCATGTAAAATGCACTATACAGAAATAGTCAAATAGTCACTTCTATTTCAATCGGCATCAATTCAAAAGTGAGGTGTGTTGCACATATTTAGTCAACATTTAGCCAACAACCCTATATACAGTACATTTCTGGAGATCGCAACTTGTGTAGCCAGAGGTACTTATGGTTGCATTTTGTCTTTAAAACGAATGCTACGAGGAGGTATGACGCCGTTCCTTTTTGTGCTAGCAGCTGACTGCTAGATGACATTACCACTGTTATCAGTTTGTTCAATGGTTTGCCGCATTTGTCGGTGGACTTGAGATGCAGAGAGGAATTGACCACAACGACAGGGTTTGAGTCTGGATAAGAACAGTTCTAGAAAGCAGGTAAGATAAAAAAAAAAGCCAAAAAAATAAAATATAGAAGTAAATAACAGGGTGAGAATGTGGTAAAATCTGAAAAAGTAGTAAAAATCAGGGGTTTCACATTTTTTGGATTGCTTTTCAAAACATTGTTGGTTGGGTTTAGGAAAGTGGGTGGTCTGGGTCAATCGGGGCTTTTGAAAACACTATTGATTGGGTTTAGTCCGTCGTCCTCTAATTCAGTCAGTAAATCAGTCGACAGCAGGATTTATGCGAGAATAGCAGGTGCGAATGGCACTAGTAATAGAAATTTGACATCTCAAAAAGCGTACACAGTGGATTCGCGAAAACCAAAACTCGAAAACTATTTGGTGCTCTTCAGAAATGTATGTAGGGGTAATGTTTTCAGAATAAGCCTGGGCTGTGTTTAGCTTCCTGGATATTAATGACATTATAAGTTGCTAGACAATTAATCAATCAATCAATCAATCAATCAATCAATCAATCAATCAATCAATCATAATTTCCACCTCAAAAGTTGATTATTTTCAAATTATAATCCTAATTTTGTACTTTCCATTTGGAAAACCAATAAAAACATAAATAAATAGATATTTTGCCAATCTCAATTTAGTTTTGAATGTTACGTAAAGTCCATTAGCTTACAAACATGCTAGCAACAAACTTTACAGAGAGTCACATGTTTTTCTCGTAAAGAAAATAGCTTTGGTGCAGTATCAATAAAAAAACTACCAAAAAAAGAGGTATGGTGTATTTTAACAAAGATTTACTAGGAGAAAGTGAGAATGAAAGTTCTTGTCTGCTAATCGCAGTTCCTCATATCTGCCTATTATCCGAGAAAGAAGGATTGTTCTGATGCTGAGTCACATTTGATGAGCTTAACAAATAACATTTATCAGCTGTTTATTATGATTCATTCAATGACACTCTACAGTCAAATGTGCATCTCTCTCACTCTCTGAGTCACATCCAAATTAATTACACAGATCTTTTAGGGCTTCTTATTGTTTGCTCCACTTCCAGTGAATCTTTCATTCAAAGTTCTGCTTCTGCCACCATCCCTTGTTCAATAATGCAGTGTTCTGGCCCACGATGATGCAACTTTTTCTACATGAGGTGACGGACTGGCAGAAAATGAATATATGCACATGACTCTTTTTTTAAACAGCAGCGGCTATACGCACATTGACATATGCTGCTGAGAACACGTGCCACATCTGAAAGAGGGAAAACAGGAGGGAAGGACGGAACAAAGAGAGAGTGGGCAGATGGCATTTCAGATCGAGTTATGGCTACGTGGCATTGCGGAAAGTCCCTGTTGTTGGTCAGGCTCTGTTTGAAAGGGTAGACGGGTCACTCGGGGAGACAGTAAACGGCTTTTTAAGAAGAATGATGCAGATTTGTGCTGACACACAAACGGAAACAAGAGGGTTTTTTGTATGTTTGGAAATAGGACAGTGCCGCGTGGAAGTCCTAAGAGAGGTTTTAATTATGAAGAAAACGAGAGGCTGTTTTTTTTTCCCCTCTCATTTTCATGTATGGCTGTATTTTGTCAAGCAGGGTGCTTTCTTATTTAAAACCATATTCATATTTAAAGGCCAATTGAACCCCAGCTGCTCATCACCATTACTTCAGATGTTCTTCACTACAGATCTCAGACTCCAGAGTGGTTGAATTATGCGGGAGGAAAACAACAACAAAAACATCTCAGAAACGACCAAACTCCAAAAATTAAAGTTAAAAAAAAAATGTATCTATTAACTACCAGTCGCTGGAATATTTAGTAGATATTTAGCAGATCACCTGTATAAACAAAATGGGTAGATCTTATTGGATCTGTTCATAGGACAAAAGCTTATTGACTCAAATGATCCATTCAGAGTGAGTCTGCATGTAATGACTCATTGGTTCATACTATCTGTTCGGAGTGAGTCTACAGTTAACGACTCACTGATTCCATTGATCTGTTCAGAGTGAGTCTATAGGTAACTACTCACTGATTCAATTTCACTTGTCAGAGTGTTTCGTAAAGTCTCGCTGATTCAAATAATCTGTTCAGAGCTACATAGGCTCATTCTGAAAAAAATTCTGAAGATCGCAAATTATGTAGCCTGAGATACGTATAGCTGCATTTCATCTTTAAAATGAACACTATGGGTTGGTATCATGCCGCTCCTTTTCACCCTATATCAGCTGACCATACTTCCGTATGGATGGTTTTCCTGCTGTTACCAGTTTGTCTGGTTAGCTCACTATGTACGTCGGCAGACTTAAAACACAAAGAGAAGTTGACCATGACAACAGGGTTTGAGTTCGGTGAAGAACGGTTCCAGAAAGCCTGAAATCTGAAAACATGGTAAAAATCAGACGAGCGCTTTTCTTTTTCTGTATTGCTTTTTTAAAACTGTCAGTTGGGTTTAGGGAAGGGGGTGATCAGGTTAATCAGTGCTTGAAAACACTATTGATTGGGTTAAGGGAAGGAGGAGGGTGGGTCAGTCTATTGCTCAGTCAGTCGACAGCAGCCTCTGGTGGATTTGTGTGAGAACAGCAGGTGTGAATGGCACTGAATTTGTGAATGGCAAATTTGAAATCTAAAAAAAATGTGGATTCGCAAAAAAAAGAAAAGAAAAAAAAACTTAGCTCCTGGGCCATATTTGGTGCTCTCTAGAAATATGTATAGTGGTACATTTTCAGAAGGAGTCTGAGTTGGTTCAGTGTGAGTTTCTAGATAAAGACCAGCTGATACAAATGATCTGTTCAAAGTGAGTCTACAGCTAATGACTCACTGATTCAGTTGAACTTGTCAGAGTGAGTCTCTAGATAAGAACTCCCTGAAACAAATAATCTGGTCAGAGTTAGTCTGCACTATAAAAATATAATAGTTTTCCATATATTGGGATTTTGGTCTTAATTCTTTCCATAAAGCAATTCTTAACTGTAAATCAAAGTGATCGCACAAAATGGAAACAGTTAACAACTCACTGAATCTTATTATTAGGTCAGATTAAGCTTATATGTAACAGAGGCCAGTTAGTGAAGTGCTGTGCAGGTAAACCTCATCCTCTGAACCCGAAACGCTGCTCTAGCGAAAGATGCTAGAGTCCATGGCCTTCAGCCTCCATGTTACAGCAATAGGCTCCCATGCGGAGAATCGCTAGTTTGATCCTAGCTTGGAGTGGGTTGGGTGGTGTAGGACTGGTGGGTTACATTGGTGCTGTGACCCAGATGGGAGTGAGGTTCAGGGGGGTGAGTGTAACAAAGGCAAGCTAGCGAGGTGCTGTGTGGTTAAACCATACTTCTGTGAACCTAAAAAGGTGCTCTAGAGACAGACGCTAAAGGCCATGATCTTTAGCCTCATTGTTAAAGAAACCGACTCCCATCCAGAGAATCCTCAGTTCGATCCCAGCTCAAAGCAGGTTGGTTGGTGTAGGACCGGTGGGTTACATTGGTGTCGTGACCCGAGTGGGAGTCAGGTTAAGGAGGTTGAATGTAACAGAAGCCAGCTAGTGAAGTGCTGTGCAGGTAAACCTCACTCTTCTGAACCCGAAAAGGGTGGTCAAGAGACAAACGCTAGCCATGGTCTTTAGCCTCCTTGTTAGAACAACCGAATCCCATGTGGAGAGTTGCTGATTCAGAGCGGGTTGGGTGGTACTGGACCATTGGATTACATATAGTTAGACTATATACTAAAGTAATGACAGTTCACAATTACGTTATCACTAGTTATAGTGTAGACTATCCCTATGATTACTAGTGTATGAGAAGTTTTTATTTATAATACAATATTACATTGTTTTGGTATATACAAGCATTAGTAAACATACTAGTATATGCATCAGTACTTTGAAAATCAAGTGTACTTTCCCTTAAAAAAAAAAAAAAAAAAAAAATATATATATATATATATATATATATATATATATATATATATATATATATATATATATATATATATATGTGTGGATGTTTCATCCACTCTATTCTAATTAACTAAGATTAATTAGAATTAGAATAATTAATTAGAATAATTACAATTAATTAGAATTAGAATTAATTAGAATTAATTAGAATAGAGTAAGATATTCTAATTAACGGCTTTAAGAAAGGCCACTCAACTGAGACTGCCCTGCTCTCGGTCGTGGAGGATCTCAGACTGGCTAAAGCAGACTCTAAATCATCAGTCCTCATTTTGCTGGACTTGTCAGCTGCTTTTGACACTGTCAACCACCAGATCCTGCTATCTACGCTTGAGTCACTGGGCGTTGCGGGCACTGTTATACAATGGTTCAGATCTTACCTCTCTGATAGGTCATTCAGGGTGTCTTGGAGGGGAGAGGTGTCCAACCTACAGCATCTAAACACTGGGGTACCTCAAGGCTCTGTTCTTGGGCCACTTCTCTTCTCCATCTACACGTCATCTCTAGGACCAGTCATCCAGAGACATGGATTCTCCTACCACTGCTATGCTGATGATACCCAGCTATACCTCTCTTTTCATCCTGATGATCCCTCCGTTCCAGCTCGCATCTCAGCCTGCCTGTTGGATATTTCACACTGGATGAAAGATCATCATCTTCAGCTGAACCTCGCAAAAACGGAAATGCTTGTAGTTTCTGCCAACCCGACTCTATACCATAACTTTTCAATCCAGATGGATGGGGCAACCATTACTGCATCCAAAATGGTGAAAAGCCTTGGAGTAACGATTGATGACCAACTAAACTTCTCTGACCACATTTCTAGAACTGCTCGATCGTGCAGATTCGCACTCTATAACATCAGAAAGATCCGACCCTTCTTATCTGAACATGCAGCTCAACTCCTTGTTCAAGCTCTTGTTCTCTCCAAACTGGATTACTGCAACTCTCTACTAGCTGGGCTTCCAGCTAACTCTATCAAGCCTCTACAACTGCTCCAGAATGCAGCAGCACGAGTGGTCTTCAATGAACCTAAACGAGCACATGTCACTCCGCTGCTAGTCCGTTTGCACTGGCTGCCAGTTGCTGCTCGCATCAAATTCAAAGCTCTGATGTTTGCCTATAAAGCGACTTCTGGCCTTGCTCCTTCTTACCTGCTCTCACTTCTGCAGATCTATGTGCCCTCCAGAAACTTGCGTTCTGTGAATGAACGTCGCCTCGTGGTTCCATCCCAAAGAGGGAAGAAATCACTTTCCCGAACTCTTGCATTTAATCTGCCCAGTTGGTGGATTGAACTGCCTAACTGCATCAGAACAGCAGAGTCATTCACTATTTTCAAGAAACGACTAAAAACTAAACTATTTAGTCTCCACCACTTCACTTCCTAATATGCAATTGCCTCTCTGGATATCACACTAACTGTACCCAAAAAAAAAAAAAGTACTAATACTTTCCTCCTTAGACTTTACAGACCTGAAACTTGCCTATAGCACTTATTCATTGTTGCTCTTATAGTTGTGTAAGTTGCTTCATTGTCCTCATTTGTAAGTCGCTTTGGATAAAAGCGTCTGCTAAATGACTAAATGTAAATGTAAATGTAACTATGAAATTCAGTTGCAAAGTTACTTATAGTATAGAGGAGCATCAAAATAAAGTGTTACCAAGATTTTTCTCTTAAAAATCCTTGGCTTTAAACATCAAATAACACTGCAATTGCAGTTTGCTCTCCTAATTACTCATTTATTAATTGCTGCAATGTACAATCAGCATTTGCTTTTCACTGCTGTCTGCAAGCCTATCTGAAGTCACCTGTGACCTATTTTTAGGTTAGTGACCTATCATAGATCCAAGTGAGATTTCTGGGCCTTGTTCTCAGGAGAAAAAACACAGATCTCGATAGGCTCTCAGCTTAGTCTCATTACTATCTAGGACAAACATTTGAGATCTCATTTGTGACTTAGCCTTCCTTTGGGAATCTTTTATGTTGCCAGTGCTTGCATTCATAGAGCCAACATATAGCCAGAAAGCGTAAGAAGTATTTTCATGCCCATAATTTTCAGGCCACAGAAACATGAAGATAAACATATGGTGTATGGTTATTTCATAAGTTGCTAATAAGGATTTATGTAGCACGCTCAGGTGTAGTAACACCAGGCGGTACACTCATACATCACAGAGTGATTAAGTGTGTCATCCTCCATCCCCCGACCTTGATGAGGGGAAACTATCAGGCACATGAAGGGGCCACAGTTTGTGTTTGAATGAAATATTAAACGACGCCTCCACGGACGCAGCCTCGCAAAACAACTGTACATTTTTGTCTTCTCTCTGTTGCCTGTGCTTGTTTGTGTGTGAAAGTATCATTCAGATGTTAGTGGCACAGTTTGAGTCTGTTCTCCCTTGCACATGTTGGAAGGAGTTTGTGTTTCTTGTTTGTATCAGATGCTGAAACTTTCGAGTGTGTGTGTGTGTGTTCCCTTACGGGAGGAGCAGTGGAGGGGAGACAGATGGTCTATCTCAGGACCATCCAAATGTAGATTAAATATTAAAGATTTATTTGAAATCTTCATGATGATATAAAAATAGATAGAGGTTGGAATGAGCAAACACCTGTTTATGGCCTGCTTCGCTTTTTCTTCACTGACGTGAGAAAGTCATATGGGAAATAAACTTGCCATGATAAAACGTCACGATTAGGCTTTGATACAATTAGCTAATGCATTAGGTACCGCGAAAAAACATATACCCATTATTATATGTAATTTCTGCATGTTCAATTCTAATATTTAAAATTGTATAAGTAAAAAAAAAAAATAAATCAACAGCAAATAGATATATTAGTCTATGCTATTATAATATAGATGCAACACTTAGCATTTTCTAATCAAGATGTGATTAGCATGATTTCAAGAAAATGTAACTATTTTTACTATATAACTATATGTATATATTATGTCTTTTTTTAAGTCAACAAAAATATGGTGTGTTTTACAACATAGGCTCATTCTGAAAACGTGGCCCTATATACGTTTCTGGAGATTGCGAATTATGTGGCCAGTGGTATGTATGGCTGCATTTCACTTTTAAAATGAATGATAAGGGGTGGTATGATTCTCTTCCTTTTCATGCTTTCCAGCTGACTGATTACCTCCATATTGATGGCTTTCCCACTGTTACCAGTTTGTCCCATTAGCTCGCCATGCATTTTGGTGGATTTGAGACGCAGAGAGGAGTTGACCACGGCGACAGGATTCGAGTCCAGTGGAGAACGATTCCAGAAAGCAGGTAAGACAAAAACAGAATCCCAAACAGTAAATAACAGGGTGAGATTGTGGTAAAAATTGAAAAGGGTGGGCAGGTCAATCAGAACAATTGGTAGGGTTTAGAGAAGGATCTGTCGGGGTCAGCGACCTCTGGTGGGATTACGTGATGACAGCAGATGTGAATGGCACTCATGAAGTATAAATCAGGCTTAAGAAGGTCATTGGTTTGCGTCCTGGCTGAGCCAATTGACATTTCTGTGTGGAGTTTGCATGTGCTCTGATTTCCCCCACAGTCCAAACACATGCGGTATAGGTGAATTGAATTAACTAAATTGGCCGTAGTGTCAGTGTGTGAATGAGTGTGTATGGATGTTTCTCCGTACTTGGTTGCAGCTAAAAGGGCATCTGTTGTGTAAAACATATGCAGGATAAGTAGGCGGTTCATTTCACTGTGACAATTCCTTATAAAAAAAAGGGACTAAGCCAAAGTAAAATGAATGAATGAATGAATGAATGAATGAATGAAAACAATACTGCCATTTCCTCTGCTTAACTATTTCTATTTTAACTTCTTTATATACGTTTCTGGAGATTGCGAATTATATAGCCAGTGGTATGTATTAGGGTTGGGCATCTAAGCTATAATGCCGATCCGATACGCATCTCGATACAAAGAATACGATCCGATATATTAGCGATACATTTGTGACATATTGCGATGCAACACGATACGATTCACACCCATATCACGATACGATGCGATATTTCAGCACTAACTAATTAAATCAAGTTTATGAGATTATGTAAAAGAGGATGCTGTGCCATTGAATGAGTTTGATTATTTATAAACCAAGCAAAACCAAGACTTTTTTTTACAAACTGGCTTTTCTCTCAGAGCCAGAGTGTCAGTTTACAGTAGAGGGCCATTTTAGAACATATAGCACATATTATTTAAGTATTTTCAAGATAAACAGAATGTATAAGTGCAATATATATTAAAAAAATATGTATATATTTGCACTCTTTCAACATAAATAAAATTAGCATTGCACAACAAGAATTGTGATTTAACTTTTCAACTATGAAAACAAGTTTTACAAAGATATATTTTGCCACTGAATATTCAAAACTTAAGGTTGTGAACTAGCAGTGTTATGCTGCTTTGAAACATCACTGTCACTGTAAACAACAGGCTAATAAAAATATAACAAACCAGCAATCTTCTTGCTGTGAGGTGGTCAAACTACCCACTGTGCCACCGTGACACCCAATTATTTTTATCATTATTATTATTAATATTATTATTATTATAATTAAATAAAAATTAACAGGAGGAGGTGTTTAAAACCTTCGTTCTCCGTGACACTAGGCTGAATATCTTTGCAGATGAACAATGCAATAGCATTCGTTATTGGCGTAGAGCGAGCAGAACTGTTGCGCATGGAAAAAAAAAAAAACTTGCAATGCTTTTCTCACCACTTTTGGAGCTGGTTGAAGCAGTGCGAAAGCCGGGGATGCAGAAACACTGGAAGATGCTTCCACAACAACACCGTGGCGCCGCTTCAAGTGAGATATAGTCATACTGCCCGCGTATTTACAGATGGGCGGCACATTTTGCAAATTGCATCTGTCCTGTCATGTCGTCCATCCTTAAATCCATAATGTTGCTGGCCATACTTTAGATTTAAAACTCAGTGGGGAATAAAATGTTTGTTTTGCTTTTCGCGCTTTCTGAGGGCGCACCACTAGCTTCATCCGCACACCTGATACACTGAGTTGTAGTGTGTGCACATCCGCAAATCCGTTGCTAAGGCTTACTTTATGTAGGTCGATTAAATTATGCGCCAAAAACAGGTTGACAACACTTGTTAATAAATAAAAAATACATTCTATATTAAAAATATAAGCTGTATCTCGGAAAAATCGATGCATCTCGCAAAAACCGATGCATCTCGATTTGCTTCCAAAATTTCATTCATCCTCTGCTGCTCAACCGATGCACTCGCATCGTGAACGCGCATAACCGCGTATCGATACATATCGGTTAATCTTCCCATCCCTAGTATGTATGGCTGCATTTCACTTTTAAAATGAATGATAAGGGGTGGTATGATGCTGTTCCTTTTCATGCCTTCCAGCTGACTGATTACCTCCATATTGATGGCTTTTCCACTGTTACCAGTTTGTTCCATTAGCTTACCATGCATGTTGGTGGACTTGAGACGCAGAGAGGAGTTGACCACGGCGACAGGATTCGAGTCCAGTGAAGAACGAATCCAGAAAGCAGGTAAGACAAAAACAGAATCCCTTAAAAACATAAAATAAACAAGTAAATAACAGGGTGAGAATGTGGTAAAAATTGAAAAGGGTGAGCAGGTCAATCAGAACAATTGGTAGGGTTTAGAGAAGGAGGAGAGTGGGTCTGTCGATCAGTCAGTCAGTCTGTCAGTAAGTCGACAGCGACCTCTGGTGGGATTACGTGATAACAGCAGACGTGAATGGCACTCATGAGAGAAATTTGAGATCTAAAAAGCGTACACAGTGGCCTCTGGTGGATTCCCGAAAACAAAAACTGCAAAAAAAACGTCGCTCCTAGGATATATTTGGTGCTCTCTAAAAATGTATATAAGGCTACGTTTTCAGAATGAGCCTGGGTTGGCGTTTTACCTTGCACTTTCAGAAATAAGGGTGTGTTCCACATCCAACATCAAAACCTTCATTATATAAAAGTTGTTTTTAATTTTTTTCATTGCCATAATGGTCTTTTAATTTATAATTTGATTTCTTAACATTTTCAATACTGCCATCCCCTCTGCTTAACTATTTCTGTGATTTTGTGAAAATATTGACATGCACTTATAAAGTAAAATAAAGTATGCACTTTACAGCTCACTTTAGGACTGTGTTAAAGAGTCAAAGACACTGAGTGACATCACCAACTACAAGTCTGGCATGCATAACAGCAAGCATAATGCATAATAAGACTGTTGCCATGTAAACAAACCCTTAGTTTCCAATTAGTTTGACCTGTGCCTGATTTAGTTAACTGTGTTTGCTCTTTTTATAAATATGCATGTGTTTTCAATTGTGTTTGTCAGTACTTGTCATAATACATAACATGTAAAGTATTTTGTTGTATTTTCTGTGCGTGATTATAACAACACAAATGTGACACATAAAGAATTTTGACATGACAGTGATTAGCCACAGCCTTGTGCCTACAACTGAATTACAACACTGTTCATATTCATGTATGCAGACTTCAGACATTATCTAAGTAGATTTCATGATATCTAATAAATGTTAACTGACCAAACTTTATTGCAAAATGTTACTGGCATACTGGCATTTCAGTGGAACAGAATAAAGATTACATTTCTTATCATCCAGAAGGCAGCTATTGCTCATAATAGCCATCTCACATTCTGCTGTCAAAACTTGATGATGAAATTGGGCAGAAAAGTGAATTTTCCATCTGAATATAGTGCAATATCTCTCTTAAAACTGGAAATGTCCAATTATTACGTTAACAGGCTGTTTATATTTGATCAAATATTACTAGAGTGTAAATCAAGTTGATTCAATCATATAAAGAATATAGGGTAACACTTTTAGGGTAATATTGAAGATGGTGTTTATGAGACAGCCGTGAAACCTTTGTAATTATGACATGACACACGACACATGTCATGAATATAAATGAGATTTCACACATGCTTATGACAATTGTCATTAAACTTTCCTGTTTGACAAAGACTTCAACACATGAACTGGGTTTTATTTCAAATTTTTACTGGCTTTTAAGTTTGTAAAAGTTTTTTTTTTATTATTATTTACTTTTTTAAAGTAAATTAAATTAGTATTATTTACTAATTTAATTTCATTACTTTTTTTTCTTTTTTTTTTACTAGTTTTTCCCTTTGACTTATTCTTGTTGTTTGTGGTTTTTAGCAATTGTTAAGCACATTCATCAACCCGGTTTGTTTGTATTTGTGCTCCTGAGACCCTGCCCATTGACTTGTGTCCTCTGTAGTGAACCTTGTGTTTCATGAATTTTCTATGGATTTTTTTAGCTACATTGTCAAGTCCTATTGTACTGTGCAAAGGACATCCTGTTAAATTGTTTGTGGTTCAAAATATCATCCTTTTTTAAATGTCCACTACAGTGGACACCAGGACCATCCTAATGTACTTATTGACTGCATGTTGTAAAGGGCAGAACTGAAGCAGAAAGGATTATTCATAAGATTGTTGAGGAAGACTCTGACTTAAAAGTCTGAAAATGAGACAATTAGAGAATTAGAGACAATTAGAGAATGACAATAAGTTTTAAACCATTTTTATGTTGATTTTGTTTTGGATTTACATCACTTCTTTATTTATTTATTTATTTATTTATTATTTTTTAGTTCGGCTCTCGTTCAGACAAACTTGTTCCAGGAATTTCAATACAAAAGGAAAAAATGCCTTTTGTTTTGTTATTGTTACATTAATGTTTGATTAATATCTCTTTACAGTCATATCCTGTAGAGTTTTGTTGTCTGAGTTTGGCAGTCATTTCGAACTAAAATGGTCCTGCATGTTTTTATAGCATTTTACAGCATGTCCACAACAGTGGACATGCTGTAAAATTAAAAATAAAAACAAAATGTTAAAACTCTAAATTGTAGAGTTTTTTTTAAACGCAAAGAATGTAGGAAATCACACAAAAAACAACAGCAAAAAAAAAAAATAAATAAAAAGTTTTCTTCAGGTGGATATAAATAAACTGTCATTTTCATCAGGTATCCTCTGCTCAGTTATGTCAATTTTAATAAAAAGGTAATGTTGTTTGAGAGAGATTTCTTTGTTTTGACAACTTGACATAATAATACATCATAACATGTCTTTGTCGTGACAAATTGACATTACCAAAACATAATAACTAGTAATAAATCTGTCATGATTGTTAAAAGACTACTATAAATGGATCATGATTTTCACAACAGCATCATTAATAACTTTCTTGACAACAACAGTGGCACACATTTAATGTCATTTAATCTTAATGACACTGTTATAAAACTATTTGACAGAATATAGACACTTACACAACATTTTTAATAATACTTTAAATTGGTTGCATTGAAAAAAGTGATCAGAATTAGATTGGCACTTAAGAATAAAAATCCTTTATAACTAGTTAATAATCCATTAATAAACTTAGTTAATGAGTTAGAAATGACTTGTTTAATAAAAGTTAATAGTTTGTTAATTATGTAAAACTGTGCCTTCTATATGGCCAATAGATAACTTACAAGCGGTTAGTTAACAAGTTCCTAACTTAGTTCTTAACAAGACTTGTTAATGTATTTTATGATGTATAACTATACCTTAAAAAAAAATATTAATAAATCATGATCAAGCTGTTAGTTGTTGTTAAGTATGAGTTAATAGTTTATATATGTAATTGGGACGTTATTCTAGTTGCAACTATTCTTTATTTATTAACTGTTAGTAAACGAGAAATAGTTGCAACTTTAGAATAACGTCCCAATAACATACATAAGCTAATAACTAACACTTAACTAATAAATTTACTAATAACTAACAGTTTATTAATGACCTATTAACTGGCTATAAAAGGATAGTTATTCTAAAATGTTACCAAAATGGCATAACTGAGTGATTGACACATTGGCATGCGCACCATTTTGTCATGGCACGTGACCTACCTGCATCAGTTGCGTTGCTTTACTCCCATTCATGAATTCTGTTGTGGGGCATCATGGGATAGAGCAGCGTGCATGGGATGCGCACTTCAGAATCTCACCGGAAGTAGTAAGTCATGCGGATACTTCTTACATACTGATTTTCAAATTCTATGAATTCAGACATACAGTACAAGCTCACATACTGATTTTAGCATACTATATAGTATAGAAGTATGCGGTTTCAGAAGCAACCTTAATGACAGTTGCCTTAAGCATGTATACAATTCCCTTCATGCAACAGTGCCATGACATGATTATAAAGGTGGCATGATTGTCTTATGAACACCTCAATGTAAAGTGTTATTGAATATGGTATGCTTATTGCAATATGATTTGTGTGATATCCTATACAGACACTAAAATGTGCATGTGAAAAATATTCATGACACAATAAGTGTATGGTCTCATGACATCAAGCTTATGACAGATATATGACTATGGTTATGTTGTCTTGACAAAGACATATTGTGGTTTGTTTATGTCATGTTGTCATAACAAAGACATCTCAAACAAGGGCCCTTTTGCATTTTAAATAACATGACTAAGTGAGTGACACTTAATGGCAGTTGCCTTAAGCATGCATAATATTTCCTTCATGCAACCGGGGCATTGCATGATTATAAATTTGTCATGACAGTCTTATGAACACCTCATTGAAGTAAAGTGTACTGAATATAGTAGACTTAATTTACTGTAATTTGTCAAATATCCAATATAAATCCTAATTTGTGCATATTTATGTTAGACTTAATGTATTAGAACATTAAGTTGAACATTAACATTGACAGTGCATTGGCACGTTTACTGAAAATGTTTTTTTTTTCTATTGAAGAAAAGTGATCAAATTCATTCATTCATTCATTCATTCATTCATTCATTCATTCATTCATTCATTCATTTCCTTCTTGGCTTAGTCCCTTTATTAATCTGGGGTCGCCACAGCGGAATGAACCGCCAACTTATCCAGCAAGTTTTTACGCAGCGGATGCCCTTCCAGCTGCAACCCATCTCTGGGAAACATCCACACACACACTCATACACTACGGACAATTTAGCCTACCCAAATCACCTGTACCACATGTCTTTGGACTGTGGGGGAAACCGGAGCACCCAGAGGAAACCCACGTGAAGACAGGGAGAACATGCAAACTGTACACAGAAATGCCAACTGAGCCAAGGTTCGACCCAGCGACCTTCTTGCTGTGAGGCGACAGCACTACCCACTGCCTCGCCTCAAATTTATTTATTGCATAATATTTCTATTTTCTCATGACATCAAGTTTATGACAGATTTATGACAATAAGCTATGTTGTCTTGACAAAACACTGACATGTTGTGGTTTGTTTGTCAAGTTGTCATAAAGAAATCTCTAAAAATGTCACATTTGTATTGAAATTGACATAACTAAACAGATGACACTTAATGACAGTTGCCTTAAGCAGGGATACAATTTCTTTCTGGCAAACATAAAGGTAACATAAAGGTATCTAATAAATCATAACAGTATTGTAAACACCTCACTTTTATTGTAAACAAAACTTTTTTTTTTTTTGCTCGTTTAAACTACTTATATAAAATAAAGTGAAACAACACATCAATTCTTGAGATTTCATTGGGGCAGCTTAATTTTTTTATGTTCAGTCCACATAAATTTGTTAAAAGTGTTATGTTACCTTAATTTGTGTTAGGACAACATGAATGAACTGTGTGGAACCCTGCATTCTTTACAGTGCTCCTTCAAGTAAAGTGTTACCAAATAGTATGCTTAATGTGATTATTCATTCATTCATTTTCTTTTTGGCTTAGTCCTTTTATTAATATAGGGTCGCCACAGTGGAATGAACCACCATCTTATCCAGCATTACGCTGCGGATGCCCTTCCAGCTGCAACCCATCTCTGGGAAACATTCATACATACTCATTCACACTCATATATGGACAATTAAGCCTACTTAATTCACTTACTGCATGTCTTTGGACTGTTTGGGAAACCGAAGCACCCGGAGGAAACCCACATGAACACAGTGAGAAAATACAAACTCCACACGAATATGCCAACTGACCCAGCCAAGGCTCGAACCAGTGACCTTCTTGCTGTCAGGCGATAGCACTACCTACTGCGCCACTGCGTTTTACTTAATGTGATTATTTAACTAATTTAAAATGAGCTGCAAAAACACAATTCTTGAGGCTTTTTTGGGACAACTTAATTATTTGATGCTCAATACACTTGAATTTGTATAAACTAATAATTTAACTTAATTCTTTCATGTTGTCCCAACACAAATCATTTTTGTGGGACCAAACATTTTTTGCAGTGTATGTTAGACTGGTGTTGGTATGGTATGGTCAATCAAAGTGTCAGTATCATCAAAATGAAAAGTCCTGACACCATTGTTTATGAACAAGATAGTCAAATGGCTTAGTCATGTTTTCATCATGACAGTTTACTCTGTACATTTTTTCAATGCAAAAAAAAGTCAGATTTTGGTGACACTTGCTGAAAATGCTCAAGACAGCACTGTATACTATTTGCACAGCCATTTGAACACTACAGTAAAGTTAGACATCACTGCATTTAGTGAGGTATCTGAGTACAAGACACTGAATATGTATGTTTCACTTTTTACTGCATTTGCTCTATACAATTCTAATTTATTCCCAGCATTGTGCAAAAGAATAAATACACCCTTATTTAAAACAAACATAAACGTCCTTTGAGTAGAGCTGGGCACAACTGAAGACAACATTGCAGTACATATTGAAACTGAACCTACAACACACACAGGTCTGTAAATCATTCATCAAATTGTTCAATTTTTAAGACATTTTCAGTAAAATAAAGATTTATAATTTTTTTTATAAAATTGCTAGACAGATTTTGACAACTAGTTCAACATTTTTGTATGTAATGACTCAAGTAATGAAACAAGGACTATTAGTTTTATATGGGATGACTATTCAGCATTCACAAGTTTAGTTAATTTTGACTGACATGACATACGCAAATGATAATGTTCTAAATAGCACAGAGTTGTATAAAAGCAATTGATGCATGTCCAAAAGCATTTGCAATGTGTTGGAAGGAATGAGAAACTGCTACTAGGATGTGCACAAATGACTAATTGTTTTGAGAAATGCATTACCTGTTGGGCAAATGTAAATAGTGTTGTGAGAAATGCACCAAAGTGACTGAGAAAAACTGTAAGTTGTCTCCCAAAAAACTCAAAGATTGTGTTGTTTCAGCTCATTTTAAACAAGCAGTTTAAACAGAAAGTATTTAATTTATTTCTAACATATTTAAGTTATCTGACAAAACACATATAAGCCCACTTTAAATGTATCAAAAACAATCTCCAAATCGAAACATTAAACAATTTCCAAAGCGCAAAGGTGTCACTGCAAAGTGCAAATATGTAAAGCATGTGCCAGATTGCTAGTTTTCAGCGCTGCTGTTTACAGGGAAATTGCTGGCTGCACATGGAATGCAGACATAAGCTAGCTCCTAGCAGGGGAGCGAAGCAAGCAGTTAGCACATATATCTCACTCACACATAAATATACACATATAAGCGCACACATTTTCATACACACACACACACACACACACACACACACACACACACACACACACACACACACACAATTTCCGATTCACTTAAATGAGATATAACGCACATGATTTATGCATCGGAAAACAATCTGTTGTGTTGATCGTCTTAAGATCCCGTCCACAGTCCCCTGGGACGGATTTCGACATGCGAGGCTGTGATTGACAACGAAACGCATCCATCATCACGAACATGCAAACTTCTCTGAGCTCTACTTACAACAGCGGCGTGTGAGTGTGTTTTCCACAAGGGACCACATCGCTCTGTCACCTTGGGGATGTGGTTTTTCCCAAAGGAGACTAGTTCTCAGATTCTTTGGGATGAAAAACCACACGTCTTATTAGAAACTAGGACAACATCCCATACCCCCACCCGCATCACTGCAACCTTGCTCGGGTTCAACTTTTGTTGCATAGACTGGCGATGTTCATACGAGACGGTAAAACACTGTCAGCTGCAGGTAGGCAACAACTCACCACCCACCCACACACACACACGCACACACGCTTGCTTGCACACACAGCACAACATCCGAATGTCCTCGAGTGAGCAGAAAGGTAATATGTGGTGACAATAGCACCCAGCAGGCCAGCTCGCAGACTTGTCTGTGTGTGAAATCTGAACTAAAAGCGATTAGGAAAAGAGGTACAGGTGCAAGTCTCCCATATGGGAGAAAAATATATGATCAAAATTATTTTCACATATACTGTATATACGAAAAAAGAAAAACTACCAATATATATAGTTTTGATACAAATATTTTGGCCTACATATATATATATATATATATATATATATATATATATATATATATATATATATATATATATATATATATATATATATATATACACAAGTCAGAATTATTAGCCCCCTGAATTATTAAACTGCTTTTTTTCCCCCCAATTTCTGTTTAATGGAGAGAAGATTTCATCAACACATTTCTAAACATGATAGTTTTAATAACTCATTTCTAATAACTGATTTATTTTATCTTTGCCATGATGACATTAAACTGTCATCAAAAATTTTTACTAGATATTTTTCAAGACACTTCTATACAGCTTAAAGTACATTGAAACGTTTGAAACGCTTAACTAGGTTAATTAGGTTAACTAGGCAGGTTAGAGTAGTTAGGCATGTTATTGGTAAAGGATGACTTGTTCTGTAGACTACAGAGAAAAAAAATAGCTTAAAGGGGTAATCATTTTGCCCATAAAATGGTGTTTAAAAAATTAAAAACTGCTTTTATTTTAGCTGGATTAAAACAAAATAAAAATATTATTAGACATACTGTGAAAATTTCCTTGCTTTGTTAAACATCATTTGGTTGGGAAACATTTAAAAAAGGTGAATATATATATATATATATATATATATATATATATATATATATATATATATATATATATATATATATATATATAGTTAAAGTCAGAATTATTATATATTTTTTCTACTTTTTAAAATATTTTTCAAATGATGTTTAACACAGCAAGGAAATTTTCACAGTATGTCTAATAATATTTTTATTTTGTTTTAATCCAGCTAAAATAAAAGCAGTTTTTAATTTTTTAAACACCATTTTAAGGGCAAAATTATTACCCCTTTAAGCTATTTTTTTTCTCTGTAGTCTACAGAACAAATCATCCTTTACCAATAACATGCCTAACTACTCTAACCTGGCTAGTTAACCTAATTAACCTTAATTAACCTTAACCTTAACCTAATTATTTTTTCTTTAAAAAGTCTTATGTGTTTTATTTCGGCTAGAGTAAAAGCAGTTTAAAATTTTTTAAACACCATTTTAAGATCAAAACTATTAACTCCTTTAAGCTACTTTTTTCCGACTTTCTACAGAACAAATCATCATTATACAATAACTTGCCTAATTACCCTAACCTACCTAGTAAACTTTACGAAGCCACTTAAGCCTTTAAATATCACTTTGAGCTGTATAGAAGTGTCTTGAAAATATCTAACTATTATGTTTAGAAATGTGTTAAAAAAATTGTCTGATGAAAAAAAAATCAGGGGGGGCTAATAATTCTGACTTCAACTTCTCATCTATATATATATATATATATATATATATATATATATATATATATATATATATATATATATATATATATATATATATATATATATATAAATACATACATAAATACATACATACATACATACATACATAAATACACACACACACATCCTGTAAAATCAAAAAGGTTAAGGTAACTCAAACTGTTTTAGAAATCCGATTTCAACAAACCATTTAACTTCAAAAAGAAATCCCAATGATACTGTAAACTTAATCCATTTGAGTAAATGAAAAAATTGGAGCACAGTAAAACCCAATTAATTAAGATAACTTAAACCAATAGAGTACTGTAAAACCAATAAGTTAAGGCAACTCAAACCTTCTGAGAATACCGATTGCAACAAACCATTGGAGTTAAACAAGAAAATCTATAGGAGTACTGTGAACTTACTTTATTTAAGTTAAAGTAATGAAGTATTTAATTAAGTTATTACCTTCAACAATGAGTTCAGAATTGATGAACTCTCATCAATTCTACTCATTTGCATCGCCCATATTATATAATTATATAATATATAATTTAATTTAATTAAATTTTTATTTTAAAAAATGCATACTTTAGATCCACATTTTGAAAAACATATTAAATTGGGCTTCAAAGTTAAAAAATATATTTCAACCTTATTATATCTAGAAACTAAACCAAGCAAACAAACAAACAAACAAACAAACAAACAAA
Source organism: Danio rerio (assembly GCF_052040795.2). Taxonomy (NCBI): domain Eukaryota; kingdom Metazoa; phylum Chordata; class Actinopteri; order Cypriniformes; family Danionidae; genus Danio; species Danio rerio. The sequence continues at coordinate 47,394,527 of NC_141034.1, forward strand.
CAAACAAACAAACAAACAAAATAAACATATTAGGGCTCACTTTAAATATAAATGAAAATAAACTACCTAATATTATGTGATGGAATGATATAGTTTGTTGCTCTGACAGAGAAAGATGGCTTGCTATCGTGACCTTCACAGACAGACACACACACTCGTTTCCTAATGTAGTTTTTTCCTGAGTCCACAGGGAAGCTGGATCTTGTAGCCCACTCATTCTGACTCTCTGGCTATTGCGTTTTTGAGTGTGGATGGTCAGTGGTCATCTGTGACCTTCAAAAGCAAACCCTGAGGCCCTCACAGCTGCCCGAGAGCCACCCGGATCCAGAGCGGGGGCGTCAAAGAGGCTGTCAGTCAAAATGAGAGACTTGGACACAATCAAGCGAAAACGTATGTGACACATTTATGATTAATAATGCAGCTGTGTCTTGCCTCGCTTGGACTCGTATTTCCAGGCTGTGTAAATATTGACAAGGCAGCAGGACAGGTACAAAGGTAATCGGCCTAACTTTGTAAGGCTGAATAATTGATAGCGAGGCATTGGAGGGTCTGAAGCATGTGCCGGCGTGTTAGCATTCGCCGCAGGGCTCATATTAAGTATGCAGATTTGGTTGAAACGCTCCTGGCCAGAAAAACACTGATTTTTAATTGATATATTAAACAGACAAACAGATTGCACAACCCCAGGACATGAACAAAACAGTGGCGGAAAACTCCCCCGCGAGGCACTGGCTTCTCGCTTTTATTTTTTCTTTCCTTCTCACTGTTGCTTAAGTTCATTTTTAGTGTTTTTTATTTAAGATGACAAATAGATTGGGTCTTTAACACTAGACCTGTTATTACAGGTACTGTCACTTTTGTAATAATAATAATATTAATAAAAATGACAATGATAATAATAATAATAATAATAATAATAATAATAATAATAATAATAATAATAATAATAATGATGAGGATGAGGATGATGATGATGATTATAATAACAATAATATTAATAATAATAATAACAGCAACAACAACAACAACAACAACAACAATAATAATAATAATAATAATAATAATAATAATTGTAAAAATAATAATAGATTTAATTTATATGTTTACAAATCTTTTTTATTTTTGTTTACCTGCTTGCGAGTTTTAATCTTAGCTTTGTATTTTATAGTCAGGAACACTTTTATTATATTTTAACTATTTTTAAGAAATTAAATTAGTTTTTCATCTTTACATTTTATTCATTCATTTTCTTTCGGCTTAGTCCCTTTATTCATCAGGGGTCGCCACAGTGGAATGAACCACCGTTTACGTTTTACGTTTTCATTTTAAACTTAGCTAAGATTTTATAAAATGGGCTTTTATTTATTTATTTATTTATTTATTCATTTATTTATTTATTTATTCATTCATTCATTTCAATTTGTTCTAGCATCTGTATTTGTTTGTTAATGTGTGTTTGATCTGCTCTTTGTTGCCCAATTATTTTTCATGAATATTTAATTTTGCTTTTTAATACGACTAGAGGGTCTTGCCTTGAGGCAAGACTAGCACATAACATATGTAACCTGATATAAAAATACATAATAATAATAATAAAATGAATAAATGTTTTAATAAAATAAAATAAAATAAAATAAAAAACAAAAATTAAATTAAATTAAATTAAATAGATAAAAAATTATAACTAAATAAAAATAAATTAATAAATTAATAAAAATAAAATATTTATTTTAGTAAACATTATTTACAAATATATATATTTTATTTACTTAAAAAATGTTTTGTCAGGTCACTTAAAACAGGTACTAAGCTATTAAATGATTAGCTTTATGCTGATGTACCTTATAGCTAAAATGACTGAATTTGATCACATATGGTATTTGCGGGGTCTACTAAAGCAACACTTACTATTTTAGAAAACAGCAATCAAAGCAGGATTTCATGTGCAGGTGAAGACAAGATTATTAGCCCAATTAAATATTTTGAATGTCAAATATTTCAATGTCAAATATTTCTCAAGATCTGTTTAACAGATAGAAAAATATTTTTTCAACACGTTTTTAAACATAATACTTATAATAATTAAGTTGGAATAACTCATTTATTGTGTCCTTGGCATGATCAAGCAGTACATTATATATAATAAATTGTGCTATTTAAAAGCTTAATGTTAATAAGGTAAACTTGGCAAGTAGGGTTAACTAGTCATGGAAAGCAAATTGCAAAAGGCACAAAATAAATTATCATGAATAATTAAAAAAATTCATAGAGAACATTTAAACAAATACTTTTTTAAAGATTTAGGTATATTAACTATTAGTAAAACAGTCTGTTTTTTTTTTTAAATCCTGGAATGATATGTAAAATATTTAATAATCTGGTTTCTGGTTATTTGATGAACTATTCTCAAATGGTGATGCAACAGCATTCATATAGTACTAGGGGTTGGGATTTTAACATTTAATTGTTTAAATTTCGAAATTAAGTGGGGGAAATATGTTTTATATACAAGTGCAATCATGTGGAACTAATTACCAAAACCAATCAAGGAAATAAAAGACTTAAGGAGATTCAAAAAAGCGATCAAAAGATGGTTGCTTGAAGAGGATAGTTAGTGTGCATGGTGGATGATGATGGGTTTTATACGTTATTGCATTGTGAATTATTTTGTTCCTGTTTTTAAATGTGGAGCTACTGTTTGTCACATGCATTAGCTGTATTTTACACCCATATCTAGTTTTTTTTTTTTTTTTTTTTCAGCAAGGACCCCAATAGAAACAAGTCCAGGGCTTTATTGTGTTTTTATCATCGACAGTTTATTTTTTTATTTTTTATTATTTTTTTTTATGTATGGGATACTTGTATTTTTGTACAGTTTGTCTAATATCTAACAGTGGTGTGTTCTGTAGCCAATGCACACACAAAAAATGTAAAAATAAATAAAATAAAAAATAAAATAAAATTGTAGGGGGCCCTGAATATTAAATTTAGTTTTTCATTTGAAATATATTCCAGCTTAAAAAAAATAAAAAATAAATAAAAAAGGAAATACTGTGAAAATCCCCTTACTCTGTTAAACATCACTTGGGAAATATCTGAAAAAGAATGAAAAATTCACCTGTATAGATTTTACAGTGCATGATGTAACATAGAAGCACATTTTAGCACAAGTTCGGGTGCGAATCTGCTGTCAATAAGATAAGTTGCATGTTACACAATAAACCTACTTTAATAAAAAACGTCACACCCAAAACACTCAGCAATTCGTCTGTATCACATATGCCAGATCTCTTGATGAAGCTAATTTGTTTTAAAAGATGTAGGATGTTCTGCGTACCTCAGGTTTTTATTTTTAGACTTGGGGCGCTTTATGCGAGCGTGTCAGCTGCAAACGTACCGTATTTTATTAAATATGAAATCACTTGTCAATTGGCATGGCTCATTAAAGTGATTTATAGTGGCTGGGCTTAAAATCAGAGTCAGGCAACATGGATGCACGCAGATAAAAATGCTACATTAATCTGTCTTTCTCACAGCATAAATAGCTGCCAATCAGTATGAATAATTAAAATGTGGGTCAGTGGTAAGCGCTCGAGTGGCTTTCCCTAGCAGGAGTTTATCCGTCTCGAAACGGAGAGTACAGTTTCCTGTTGCTCAATTCTTCATTATAGAGAAACATAAACGGGCGGCACGTTTACAATACGCTGAGCTCTTATTTACCATTTTCCAGTATCCTATGATGTGAATAATGGGAGTAACTTCTGTTAGACTGTAAACAATCAGTGCATTTAAAAAAAAAAAAAAAGAGAGAACAGTCAAGTGTCTTTATTCTCCTGGAAATTTCTCTATTAAATATTAAAAGAAAACTTATAAGTGAAATCACTTTCAGCAGACCACTAATAACCATAACGTAAGTGAATGGATATGTTGAATATGTTGAATAATCTGGAGGACAAAATAAAAGATATGCAGGTGTGCTTTTTGAACAATATGCTAATGGTCCAATCTGATTCAATGATTTATGCTAAGCTAAGCTAAAAGTGATCCCAACAGATCTTGAGTCCAGCTTAATGGATTACAAAAATGATGAACTCAGCTGTTCAACTTTGAGCCAGGCGCGATGCAGGTGTTTTACCTTTGTTTTAGTCTGGCACAGATATCATTATCATGTCTGGCGCAAGGTTATAATAGTTTTGGATTTTTTAAATTAGTTTTAGTTTTTTATTTCGTTTTGACTTTTGGTTTTCAAATTCAGTTTGTTTTAATTAGTTTTTAGAAGTAGATTTACTAGTTTTTATTAGTTTCTATATTTTGAAATGACTTAGTTTTAGTTTAGTTTTTATTAGTTTTAGTATTAGTTTTCATTTTTTTTTCATAAATAAGGATATTTGTTAGGTGCAAGATTTGAAATCAATAGAACAAATATTAGTAAAAACTCAGACATAAAATTTTTGAAACCTGTCTTTAGAGGCTACTTAAACACTATTATCTACCAATACCATACCTATCCTCAAATCCAAATAAACAGCCCACAAGATAGCAGCCTTAAGTACAATATGTGTGCAAGGCTGCTCTGAGGTTAGATACACAGTAGTGATGGGAAGTTCAGATATTTATTGCGGATGTTAGGACTTATCACACCAAAATTTTGTAGTCAGCAATAGTAATTTCAGTAAGTTAAAACATCAACATGATCTGAAAAATGTCTTACAGTGAAGTTTTGCAACCCAACTGAAGCACAATTCGCTTTTTGAAATTCCATTACGATTTTCTGTTATGAAATAAACTTAAATTTTTTCCCCCAGATCTTCTCGTTTAAGCCCTCAGTTTACCCGCAGTGCTGTTGTTCAAGTTTAGTTCAGTCACAGCAGGCTGTCATGTACTGCTTGTGTTTGGTCACAATGTCACACATCACACATGCACAGTATTATCGGTTCACCGCTTTTCAAATTTGATCTTAGTGTAATGTTGCTGTTCTAATATCTGAATGTGAGTATATACTGGGTTATCTCGAGTCAGAGGGGGGTATTAGGCTTACCAAAAAGTAGTTTGTGGATAAGGGCTTACATGACATGAGAGTTGTTTCAAATACTTCTAAACGGATTACAGTAAAATTATGTATACATTTACAAATATGAAAACGAAGGAGGTTTTTGCTATAATTTTAGTTAGTTTCTGTTTCTTTACACAATACAGTTACAGTTAGTTCTAGTTTTATAAAAAAAACTCTCATTTTTTATTTCAGTTAACAAATATGATTTTAAATGCTAATTTTCGTTTTTCCTTCGTTTTTGTTAATAATAATAATAATAATAATAATAATAATACATTTTATTTAAATTGTGCCTTTCTCAATCTCAAAGCACTAAAAGGAGCATCAATCACACAGAAGAACATGAAATACACAAAAAAAGAAAGAATGATTGTTGCGTGTGGCGTTCACTCCTGCCATTAATAATTACTTTCGATTGATCTTGTTTGTCCTTTTCCCTTTTCAGTTTTCTATTGGTTAACCTGGTGGCGTCAGGCCTTTAAAACAAACGGAAGCGGACTTCTACGGCCCTCATTCCTCCACGTCACCACAGTCTTTGACGGCTTTATTGTTGTGTTCTCCTTTATGCTTTCTTTTTGATATTTGTTTGGAGTGGGGAGCTCCAACCTGCTTTAGGTTTGTTTGGTTGTTCTTTATTATGTTGTTGGGCTCCCCATCTCTTGTCAATTTGGATTGTTTTGTTGGTTATGTTATATTAATAAATAATTTAGCTGGAGAACTTTGGCCGTTGTTTATTATGTTACGTTGTCTTTTGGTCACGAGTCTTATTTAAGTTAGGGACCGTAACATAATTGGGGGCTCGTCCGCTTCTCTTTAAGTTGTTTCACTTTGTTCTCTTTTTGATACCAAACTTGTTTGACTTTACTGAACGATAGATCGTTAGACTATAATGTTTGGCTCTCATGGGGAATTCCTCATGACGTAATTTCGCGTCATAGGGAATCCCGCGTAGCGTGTCACACCGGAGCGTGTGCATGTGTGTGTGAACATCGTGTTTGTTTTGCTTTATCAACGCGGTTGCATGGCAAAGCTTGCTGGAAATGCAGGTAAGTGAAGTGTTTTTGTATACTGTTAATTGCATAGCGGCCTTTACTCCCCTGTTAGGTTGAAGAGGCGTTGTCCTTTGGACTTCGTCTGTTTTTTGTTTTTGTAGTGTCGCAAAGAGGCGGTTAGTGTTATCTGTTAACGCAGATATCTCGGGAGCACGTCCGTAGGATTTTGTGGGGTCGTCTATTATAGATTGTCTCACAATCCTGCTGGTTTTTAGTGCATAATAACCCGCCGCTGAACTGCGTGAAGACTAGGTGAGTTAGACAGGTGAAGTTCCGTTAGGCAGGCGCAGATAGAGGGGTGTATTTGCTCGCATTTGGTATACTTTGTAACGTTTGTTGTCACTTCACTTTCCTTTGCATTATCCTTCTATTTTGTTATTTAGTTAATTTGCGGAAGTTTGTATTTTGCTGTTGGATGAATAAGATTTGACGCAGATTTGATTTTTTTGTATATTTATTATTAATATTTTGACTGCGTGTTTTTCAATCTTATTATGGAGTTTAGTTTAGAGGAATTTGTTGCTCATCCGAGCATAGAGAAACTTGAACAGTGTACTAAAAGTAATCTGTTCTCTATTGCTGCTCACTTTGAAGTACCACTCTCTAAACAAGAGAAAAAACAGAAAATTAAAAATGAATTGCATACAGCCTTATGTGAAATGAGTATCCTTCCTCCTGTTAGTGCTGTCACTTCACATGCTGATGTGCAGCCTGACTCTGAATTGCGTAGACTTGAGTTGCAAGTAGAAATACGGCGATTGGAGCTCAAGGAAAAAGAGCTAAAGCATGAATTTGAGCTGCGTAAATTTGAGATACAGGAAATTGGAAGACGTGAATCTGCTCGTTTGTCTAGGCAGTCAAGGGATTTTGATCCAGAAACAGACTTTGACATTAATAAATGCATTCGTTTAATTCCTCCTTTTTCAGAGAGAGATGTGGACAAATATTTTGTACTTTTTGAACGAGTGGCTACGACATTGAAATGGCCTAAAGAGGTATGGACTCTTCTTTTGCAATGTGTATTCACAGGAAAAGCCCAGGAGGCATATGCTTCTCTTTCACCTGAATTAAGTTTAAAATATGATCAGGTGAAATCTGCTGTTTTAAGGTCTTATGAATTAGTACCCGAGGCCTATAGGCAAAAGTTTAGGCGTTATAAAAAAGCTGAAAGCCAAACTTATGTCGAATTTGGTCGTGAAAAAACTGTACTTTTTGATCGTTGGTGTTCTGCACAAGAAGTGAAAAATTTAGAACAGCTTCGTGATCTAATTCTAATGGAGGAATTCAAAAATTGTCTACCAGACAAAATTGCAACATACTTGAATGAACAGAAAGTCACTAATGTACTAGATGCTGCGGTATTAGCCGATGAATATATTCTGACTCACAGAGAGAACTTTGAAAAGCCATCTTTCTCTCCGTTGCAGCGTAGTCCTGTCACGCACTTTCACACTGAGCACAGTGCTAAAGATGCGGCTAGGCCAAGGCCAGTATGTGCTTATTGCAAAAAACGTGGTCATTTAATCAACAGCTGTTTTTTGTTGAATAAAAAGAAGCCTAAAACTGTGGCACTGGTAGAAAAAGTCTCAACATCAAACCTTTTTCAGTCTGGGTGTGTTGATTTGGAGATTTACTCACCATTTATAATGAAGGGAGTTGTTTCCTTGTCAGACAGTGATGTAAAAGTTCCTGTAACCATCTTGCGTGATACTGCCGCTTCTAGATCTATCATTCTACAAAGTGTGTTGCCTCTTTCTGATAAAACTTCGTTAAACTGCAATGAGATTGTTCAGGGATTTGGAATGAAACTTGTTAACCTGCCAATGCATTCTGTCCAGCTTGAGTCGGATCTGGTGTCTGGTCCAGTAGCAGTTGCAGCATGCACAGCTTTTCCAATAAAAGGAGTGGATTTTCTCTTGGGGAATGATCTTGCTGGGGGCAAAATCTTAGTGAGTCCTGAAGTAACTGCTGTGCCCTTTTTGTCTGAAGGCCCAGATGAACTGCAGGTGAAGTATCCAACAGTGTTTCCTGTATGTGCTGTCACTCGGTCAATGGCTAAAGCTAACTTGATAGACTCTGATGGCTTGGAGGATAGTTTTATGATAGATCTTGACAGAGAACCTAAAGTAGACTCTGATAGTGGCCCTGTTCTGAGTTCTCCATCTTTAGTCTCTGATTTTACAGAGTTGGATGGAAAATGTGAAAACTCATCAGCTGACAATGTGCTAGAACGTTCTGAGCTGTCTGAGAGCTTTAGTGGGGTTCGTATGTCAAAAGAACATCTAATTTCTGAACAACGGAGTGATGATTCGCTCATTTCTCTGTATGAATTGGCTGTCCCTGAAGAAAAGCTTATCGACAATGTGTCTGGTTATTTTGTCAAAAATAACATTTTAATGCGCAAGTGGACGCCATCTTCTGCTTCTGTGCATGATGATTGGAGCACTGTAACACAAATTGTTGTTCCAAAAAAGCTTCGAGGTGAAATACTCAGTTTAGCTCATGACAACCCCTTAGCTGGTCATTTGGGTGTCACCAAAACCTATGATCGTATTTTGCGTAATTTTTTTTGGCCAGGTCTAAAACGGGATGTGAAGTGGCATTGTAGAACATGTCATACTTGTCAAATAGCTGAAAAGTCAAATCCACCGATTCCACCTTACCCTTTATATCCTATTCCAGCTGTAGACTCGCCGTTTGATCATGTCGTGGTGGACTGTGTAGGCCCATTGCCTCGTACCAAATCTGGCAGTAAATTTTTGTTGACCATTATGTGCGCTTCAACACGTTTTCCTGAGGCCATACCCATGCGCAAAATTACGGCCACGTCAGTAGTAAAAGCACTGACCAAGTTCTTCTCACTGTTTGGGCTTCCCAAGGTAATTCAAACGGACCAGGGAACAAATTTTATGTCTCGTGTTTTTAAACAGGTCACCAATCAGCTGAAAATATCCCATAACTTTTCAAGTGCTTACCATCCTGAAAGTCAGGGCACATTAGAGAGATTTCATCAGACCCTTAAATCAATGCTTCGTGCATATTGCCTGGAGTTTGAAAAGGATTGGGATGAGGGTGTGCACTTGCTTTTGTTTGCAGCTCGAGAAGTGGTGCAAGAATCTACTGGCTTCAGCCCAGCAGACTTGGTGTTTGCACATAATATCCGTGGCCCTTTGAAATTGCTGCGAGACAATTGGTTGAATGAATCAGAACAAAAAAATATACTGGATTATGTTAGCTCTTTTCGGCACAAGCTACATTGTGCATGTGAACTGGCTAAACAGAATTTAGCAGTTGCTCAATCCAGGATGAAAAACTGGTTTGATAAGAACAGTGTGGACAGACAGTTTAAGCCGGGGGACAAAGTTTTGGTATTTTTACCGATTCCTGGCTGTAGCCTTCAAGCGAGGTATAGTGGACCTTATGTCATTGAAAAAAGGGTAAGTGATAGGGATTATGTGGTTGCTACCCCCGACCGTGTTCGTCGTAGCAGACTCTGCCACATCAACATGATCAAACCTTATTATGATCGTGGGCAAATGATTTCTCACAGCTCTAAAAAAATAAAAACAGCTCCATCTAAGCCTAACACTGAGTGTTCAACTGTCTCAAGTGTGTTACAGGTACAATCATTTTCCGGGTTGTCATCGGGTGCTGACAGTGTCATTGAGAACTCTGAGTCGCTGTCTGATCTTGAAGCTGGCGGCGACATTGAGAGTCCATCTTTGGCTACAGTTCAAGGATGTTTAAAAAATTCTGAGATGCTTGCTAATCTTGACTCTTGTTTTTTGCATCTTTCTGATTTACAGAGAACAGACATATTTAAATTAATTAAGTGTCATGTTTCCCTGTTTTCAGATGTTCCATCTCAGACTCATGTGCTGCAGCATGACATCGATGTTGGTGCTAATGCTGCGATTAAACAACATCCATACCGCGTCAACCCTGTGAAACGTCAGCGACTACAAAATCAAGTCAATTATATGTTGGCGCATGGTATTGCAGAACCTAGTATTAGCTCATGGAGCTCGCCCTGTCTTTTGGCTATGAAGTCTGATGGATCTGAACGTTTCTGCACGGACTTTAGAAGGGTTAACAGTGTCACAAAACCTGACTGTCACCCTCTTCCTCGTATGGAAGACTGTGTTGACCGTGTGGGGTCGGCTGTGTTTGTGACAAAGTTAGACCTTCTTAAAGGATTTTGGCAGGTGCCATTAACTCAACGTGCAAAGGAAATCTCGGCATTTGTTACACCTGATGCCTTCTTACAGTATACAGTAATGCCTTTTGGGGTACGCAATGCGCCCGCAACATTTCAGCGGTTAGTTAACTGCGTGTTGGGGGGAGTGCCAGGATGTGAGGTGTATTTAGATGACATCGTTGTTCATTCAAAAACGTGGCAAGAACACATCCATCAGTTGACACAGGTTTTTGAGAAACTGACTGATGCCAATTTAACAGTTAATTTGGCCAAATGTGATTTTGCAAAAGCAACGGTAGTTTACTTGGGTAAGATTGTGGGCAGTGGCATGGTAAAACCAGTACACGCCAAGATTGAGGCTATCACGTCATTTCCAGTCCCTTCCACACGTCGCGAATTACAGCGCTTTCTGGGAATGGCGGGATATTACCGTAATTTTTGTAAAAACTTTTCGACAGTAGTTTCTCCTCTCACCGACCTATTAAGTCCGAAGTCGGTTTTTAAATGGTCACCGGAATGTCAACATTCTTTTGAGTCGCTTAAACACCTTTTAATGCATGCACCCGTCTTGGCGGCTCCAGTGTACGACCGTACATTCAAATTGGCTGTTGATGCTAGCGATGTAGGGGCAGGCGCTGTGCTATTGCAGGATGGGCTTGATGGAGTTGAGCACCCAGTGTGCTACTTTTCAAAAAAATTCCAGAAACATCAAAAAGCATACTCCACAATCGAAAAAGAAGCTCTGGCGCTGGTTTTGGCCCTTAACAATTTTGAGGTTTATATTGGATCTTCATCTTATCCAATAACAGTCTACACTGATCACAACCCTCTCATCTTTATTCATAGAATGCGTAATTCTAACCAACGCTTAATGAGATGGGCTTTGTTTGTCCAAGCCTTTAACTTGGACATGAAACATGTTGCCGGTAAAAATAATGTGCTGGCCGATGCGATGTCACGTATTACCATATGGTGATGGGTGGTGTTTATTGTCTTTTTGTTTTGTTTACCAGTCACCATTTTGGGGGTGGAGGTGTTGCGTGTGGCGTTCACTCCTGCCATTAATAATTACTTTCGATTGATCTTGTTTGTCCTTTTCCCTTTTCAGTTTTCTATTGGTTAACCTGGTGGCGTCAGGCCTTTAAAACAAACGGAAGCGGACTTCTACGGCCCTCATTCCTCAACGTCACCACAGTCTTTGACGGCTTTATTGTTGTGTTCTCCTTTATGCTTTCTTTTTGATATTTGTTTGGAGTGGGGAGCTCCAACCTGCTTTAGGTTTGTTTGGTTGTTCTTTATTATGTTGTTGGGCTCCCCATCTCTTGTCAATTTGGATTGTTTTGTTGGTTATGTTATATTAATAAATAATTTAGCTGGAGAACTTTGGCCGTTGTTTATTATGTTACGTTGTCTTTTGGTCACGAGTCTTATTTAAGTTAGGGACCGTAACAATGATAATAATGATAAAAATCTCAAAACAATTATAATAACCTTGGTCTGGCCCCTCTTCTTTTTTTCTTTTTTTTTTAATAGCCAATGCATTTGCAACATTTTGTACACCCATGGTAATGTTGGTCTGAAAGGAGGTGTGTTATGGTGCATTTTTCTGTTGGGGTAACACAAGGCTTTACTTTTCAATACATTGTTATTTCTATAGGGCTTTTACAAAATAGATTAACTAACATGACATAAGCAAATGACAATGTTATAAAGAAGCATGGAGTTGCATGAAAGCAATTGATGCATGTCCAAAAGCATTTTCAATTTTTTGGTAGGGATGAGAAGCTGCTACTATGATGTGCACAAATGACTAATTGTTTTGAGAAATGCATTAACTGCTGTGCAAATGTAAATAGTTTTGTGAGAAATGGACCAAAGCCAATGAGAAAAACTGTAACAAATGTTTTTTGTCCAGTAGTTTAATATTTAGTTTACTTATACAACCTTGTTTGCAGCACAAACTAATTAACTAAAGTTTTGCAAACCTGAAATACAACCCAACTTGAAACACAGTAGACACATGCGGAAAACAAATGTGGATATCCATTCAAGGCTTTGAATGATGATGTAATATTGATCATGTTTTATTCTCAAAAACGTCCATGCTGCTTTTTTATGTCACCTTATGATGGATTAGGGCTTGCTTCTAAGGTTATAAAGAGGAGGAAAGACAAAGACCGAGACAGAGAGGAACCGAAAGCGAGAAGAAGAAAAGAACACTACTGTCTCTATTTGTGGTATTTTGTTTTAATGACAGGGTTTATTCTGCGTTTTCACACTTTGGCTGCAATGTGGAAATTACGCATTGGAAATCTCATTAACTACCTTCGCTGTGTGTTGACATTTCATTTGCATCAGGCAAGCCGCACCACATTGCGGATTTCACACTCCATCCATCTCATTTCCTCCTCAGATATGTCTGTTGGCTCAAAAGGAAATAATGTATAACATTCATTTCCCCAGTCCTTTATTAATGCACAAACAAAACCGCCAATTATAACTGCATCTATTTTTTTTCTCTCCTTTCCCCTCCATCTCTCATTCCATTGGATTCGTCCTCCATCCATGCCATTTTGACGGCACACTTCAGCAAATTAATTATTTGCTTCTGATGTTGTCGTCTACATATTTGACATACAATTCTTGATTAACACCCTAGCTGTGAACACAGCAGAGCTCGCTCGGTAGGGGACAAGCCTTCCAAAACTGCAATGCAAGTTGTTTTTTCTTTTTTGCGTGTGCATGTGCGAGGGAAAAGTTGTGGATGCCTGTGATAAGTGTGTAGGATTCGGCAAGAGTGACACTCAACCTGACATGAGGTGCACTTGTTTATGCCCTGGCTTTCGCTGGCGGTGCCCTAGATGACTTGTAAACAAGCTACGCCGTGGATTCAAATCAGTGGCGCAGACGACGCGCTCATTTGACAATGCAGGTGATGTGTGTCTCTGCTGTTCATGCCTGTTCATTTGATACGAGACAATTACTCCATCCTCACCTCTCCTGTAGCACCACAGTGTATCTGGGCTGAGAACAATATGAACCTCTTACTAATGAACCGAACACCGGTGACACGTACTCACGGCCATGAATAATACACACGTCTCCAGACAAAAAAAATAATAAAAAATACCCAATACTTTAAATTCTGTCATTTAGCAACTATCATGTCATTCTAAACTTGTACAGCCTGTACAGCTGTAGCAGTGAATAACTATTGGTGAAAAACTAAAGTAGCATAAACTTGTGCAATATATATATTTTAAAGTTGTTGTTTTAATTCCTAAAATACCATTGTGTGATAAACATATGGCAGATATCAGCATTTATCTTGATTCTATCCTTTTCTCAAGTTCAAATACGCTGCAGGGTAGCATAAAAGCAAGATAAGGGATTAAGCGGGGCTTTTCAAGCTATCCTGGCTAAATTTAGCCTGGACTCTTTTCTAAAATAAGCTAAATAAAGTTACCTTAAGTAACTCCCCTCCCTAGCCATAGTAAGCTATGGCGACAGTGCATATGAGATAAATGACGTCACTATAATAACTGGTTATGATTATTACAGAACCTTTAGCAGGGCACTAAAGAAACTGTTAATTTTGAATTTATAAAAGTTATTTATATATATATATATATATATATATATAGCAATTTTAGATTTCCATACATGTAGAAAATAGGTAAGAGAGATAAATAATATTTCATTCATTCATTTTTTTTCAGCTTAGTCCCTTTATTAATCCGGGGTTGCCACAGTGGAATGAACCGCCAACTTATCCAGCAAACATTTTATGCTGTGGATGCCCTTTATTTATTTAATAAACAAATATAAATATCCCGCTCACTTTCTGGGCCTTGTCTAGCAAGTTCTTTCTTACACCCCTTTGATTGGTCACGCGCTCAACAGAAAGGGCTGCGATCGGCTCTTAAGCGCTGGCACTCTTCACAGATGAGTGACACTTATAAACGTGAGTGACGATCACAGATGATCCCTGATAGACACGGTGGAGAAAACTCTGCTGGCACGAGCTAATGTCTGTATCCAGAAGTATTACTGTAACAGCTAAGAGGAGTGAAAAAGTCATGCCAGAAGATCAAATGGGCCACAGTAAGAGAGAGAGAGAGAGAGAGAGAGAGAGAGAGAGAGAGAGAGAGAAATGGAGTTTACTTTCATTCTCTCAATCGCAGTGAAATGGGAGCTTCTGCTGTGAGTGTAAGTAAAAGACTGTCCAGCAAACACACACGCAGTGAAATTCTGCACAATTCTGCGTTTTAAAGTAGTTAGAGCATTGTAAATACTCCCTAGCCATAGCAAGCTACGGCGACATAGCGCATATGAGATAAATGATGTCAGTACATAATAACTGGTTATGATTATTACAGAACCTTCAGCAGGGCACTGAAGAAACAGTTCATTTTGACACCCCCATTCACAATGTTTATTTTGTTATTCTTTAGGGGAACAATTAATCCACAAATAGTAATCATAGAATCAATAGAATCAAAGTCTTACATTGAAGTGGCCGCCGTTCTCTATTAATGATACTGTTAGTTTGCTATGAGGGAAGGGTGTCCAAAAACAAAGCCATGCCCCCTGCTCAATATTCCATTTCAGTTGCAAGTACATTGCTCAGCATATGTTAGTACACCCCTCACAAATCTCTCATTTAAATTGATATTTTTTTAAAAGAAGGTTTACAATATTATATTTGCACATATGCATTAGATTATTCAGTGCTGAAGCCAAATCTGGAGCTTATCCAACAAAATAAGTTATGATAATGGTCTATACTATGACACATCAGCTAATAGTGTGTATGACATAACGTGTTGAATTAGTCATAAAAACAAGACTAATGCATCCGGTCAACAATGAGGACACAAAAATAGGGAAAAAACACATTGCAAAAGAATAAGAGGCAGAAGAAGAGAAAGAAAGAATGAAAAGTCGTAATTAAACTGACAAAATAAGTAAGACAATTCTGAAAGGAGAAAGAGAGAGAGTAAGAGAGAGAGAGAGAGAGAGAGTGAGTGAGTGGGCTAAATTGAAATGGAGAAAGTAAGATAACATTAAAGAGTGAAAGAGCGCAGGATAAGCACCCTGTTCTCTCTATATTCTGCCCTCTTTTTTCGAGGTGGTAGCGCTCATATCTGCTCCCACCATCTGGGAGTCACTGATCCAGAATTCCGTTTTTCTCTTTCGGCACGTAACCAAATCTCTCTCACACTCTCTCTCAAAGCATGTGGATCCCATTCGGAGTGGAACGAATGGGATTTCAGTAGTCTTTGATCTTTATTTTCAGATGATGCCATCTGTGTGCGCGGGCACTGGTTGGTGAGCATGCATGTCAACAAGCACCAGGCATTAAACCTGAAATGAGAGTAATTACTCGCTGGGACAACATAAACACATGCCATGTGCAACTGTGTCCATGAAGGTTATATTTAAAAAAGAGACGAGGACCTTTGAGGAAGAAGGCTGTCATTATTAAAAGGCTTTTATTATGTTGGAATTTTGAGACCTGTTTTAGCTTGATGGTCACGTTTAAATGTGATGATATTATATTTGCCATATAGAATCTCTTCTTCCACATGTTAGAAATATTCAGCTTTTAAATGTCGATTTAAGACTTTTCATTTACATAGTTATTTCAGGGCATCTGCATGCGTAAAACATATGCTGGATAAATTGGCGGTTCATTCCGCTGATGCGACTCCTGTTGAATAAAGGGATTAAGCCGGAAAAAAAAAAGAATGAATATTTTTAAACAATCATTTTAATAACTTATTTCTAATAACCAATTTCATGTCTTTGCAATAGGGCGTCACGGTAGCGCAGTGGGCAGCATGATCGCCTTACAGCAAGAAGGTCGCTGGGTCGAGTCCCAGCAGGGTCAGTTGGCATTTCTGTGTGGATATTGCATGTTCTCTCCCAGTTCGTGTGGGTTTCTTGTGGGTGCTCTGATTTTCCCCATAGTCCAAAGACATGCGCTATAGGTGAATTGGATAAAACTAAATTGGCCATAGTGTATGTGTGTGAATGAGTGTGTATGGATGTTTCCCAGTACTGGGTTGCAGCTGAAAGGACATCCGCTGCATAAAACATATGCTGGATAAGATGGTGGTTCATTCCGGTGTGGCGAGCCCTGGTAATAAAGAGAATAAACCAAAAGATAAGGAATGAATGAATGAATGAATGAATGAATGAATGAATGAATGAATGAATGAATGACAGGCTTTATTTGCATGCTGTTTTTTTAATGTACCTATTAACTTCTGTAGATTATGGATATATGATAATTACTACTACCTAATTCTAATAGTTTAATAAAACGAATTTAAGTTTTGGAAGTCACCTAGCGATCTCCACTCATTGTCCTGTGACCTCCACATATTTTGTGAACCACTGAATTAGACAAGTCATTGGACAACAGTGGTGTGTTCTGTAGCCAATATATATCTGATCTCGTATCTCTCGAGAGCTGTTTACCTATACTTTGTTTAATAAGGTGTTTCTATAAGAATCCATTCAGTATGTATGCGTTAAGTGCTTGTAACTGTTATTACAATTCGCTTATGTCACATGTTTTTAGACTGTAGGAGGAAACCTGAGTACCCGGGGAAAACCCTTGCGAACATGGGAAGAACATGCAAACTCCACACAGAGAGTGCTAACTGACTCAATTAGAACTTGAATCATTGGCCCTCCCACTGAGAGGCAGCAGCACCAGCCACAGAGCTGCCATGTCGCCCAATCCTAGAATTGAGGCGGAGGGAGAATGGAAGGATAGAGGAGGGATTTTCCAAAACGAAGATAGGGAATGAAGTTTAGGCAGGATATTTATAGTCATTTTGGAATCATCCGATATGCTAGCCAATGATTAGGAAAAAGGACCATCTGTAATCGATCACATCACGTGCTTCTCTCTAAATTAGTTTGTGAAACTTCACTTAAATGTATTATCTCTCTATTTCTATTTATGCTCTGTGATTAAAATGTTACTGAGCAATTCCAGCATTATGGATGTGACGTTTGCTGTAAAAACTCAAAACAAATTCACAGAGAAAGTATATGTTAACATTATATTGAAAAATCTATTTATATTTTCCAAAACAACTAACCACAGAAGTATGGGACCAGAAAATGATCAATCTGTAAACACGTTTTGTACTTTAAATGAAGAAAATAAACATGTGTTATGGATGTGCCCAAAAAAGTCTGCTTATAACATACTTTCTATAGTTTTTGTGAAGTAAACTGCACAACCCAAAATAAATAATGATAATCAAAGGGAAAAGTGTTGGCTCTCTATAGAACCACAATTTCAGATTTTTTTTTTATTTAGTATTTTTGCATTTATGAGGAAACGTTGTTATGGATGTGACAGAGAAATTGCCACATGATGGAAATTGCCACTTGTGTGACTTTGGTAAATCAAAAATAGTTTGAAAACATTAACAGAGACATCTTTAAGTATTTCTAAAGTACTGCAAAATACTTGTTTACACAAAAAACATAGAAACAGTTTCTGCATTTTAGTGAAAACTTACATGGAATTGCTTCATTTTAATAAATATATATGTTTAATAAATCTGTTTTGTTCAAATGCACCAAAAGACATTACCGATATTCATTGAGAAATGCAGAAAATATTATCCATTATATCAAATACAGCCCTTTTTGAAAAATTCATTTTCAAAAAGGGCTGTACTCATACACTGCAACAAGCCGTTTATTTGGCCTAATTGCTGCACAGCCAAACATAAGAAATCTATTTTGCATTTCCAGCAACGTTCAAAAACTGGGTTGATTAAGTGCCAATTTTATTTTATTCATTAATTTTGAGTAAAGCAAGTTAAATAATAAATTAATTTGACAAAATCAAAGGCTTGTATTATAACTGGCAATGGGCATGAACAAAGTGAGCTTGGATCAAGCATGAGATAAGAAATATCAAACTAGCCTAAGATAAGTCCAAGACTGTATTGATGCAATCTGCTGCAACGGTTTGTGTGGGTAATATGCATTTTTCATTACTGCTTTTCAGATACTGCTCACTGCGCCATTCAACAAGTATATCAATACCAAATCTGCAGGGTTAATGCCTAAAGAAAGAGAGTTAGTTTCTTTGGTGCATCATTTGCATGTCATTCTGATATATTTCAATTGGTTTTCTCATCTCAAGTGTCTTTTAGGATGTCCTCTTTTTCTTTGCAGTGTCTCCTTCTCCCACTTGTTCTTTCACTCCCCTGTTGGGCCGCTCTGTTTCCTGTGTCCCACTTATTCAATCACCATAGCGGTTTGCGTCCTTGCGCTCAATAAGGGTATCTTGGGGATTCAGATACACATCAAGAGATCTGTTATGAGGTGGATTTGAGATTAATTCTCGTAACGACAAACTACGTTATTAAGTGTGATTCTGTCAGCAAATGACTTCTCAAGACCCTGGAGAACAATCAGTGTTGCATTTCTATTAATAGAGATTTTTAGCAATTTGTGGACTTTTTCGTGTGTGAGTTGGAGAGAATGTGACCTTGACGAGATCAAAAGCCATAGTCAGGATTTTTGTAAAATAAGAGATTAAGTTTTGGGTTGTTTCTCACCAAACCATGTTGTTATAATATACAGAACAAACCATTGTTATACAATAACTTGCCTAATTACCCTAACATGCGTAATTAAAGTTAAGCCTTTAAATGTCACTTTAAGCTCTATAGAAGTGTCTTGAAAAATATCTAGTCAAATATTATGAGCTGTCATCATAGCAAAGATAAAATAAATCCGTTATTAGAAATTAATTATTAAAACTATTATGTTTAGAAATGTGTTGAAAAAAATCTTCTCACAGAAACAAAAAATGGGGAAAAAATAAACAAGCGGTCTAATAATTCTGAGGGGCTAATAATTCTGACTTCAACTGTGTATACAAACACACACACACACACACACACACAATTTGTAGTTTTTTATCAAAATTGAATTTGCATGTTTTTTTTATCTCATAATGTGCCATTAAAACCACACCAGAGTGAATAAATGATTACTTTTCATTTTATTAATTCACAATAATAATAATAATAATCATAATAATTATCAAAATTTAAATAATAATATTTCCCAGAGATGGGTTGCGGCTGGAAGGACATCCGCTGCATAAAAACGTGCTGGATAAGCTTGCAGTTCATTCCGCTGTGGCGACCCCGGATTAATAAAGGGACTAAGCCAACAAGAAAAAGAATGAATGAATGAATAATAATAATATTAATACATGATTAATACATTGATTTGCATAGTAGTAGGTAGTGCTGTCGCCTCACAGCAAGAAGGTCGCTGGGTCGCTGGTTCGAACCTCGGCTCAGTTGGCGTTTCTGTGAGGAGTTTGCA
Source organism: Danio rerio (assembly GCF_052040795.2). Lineage (NCBI taxonomy): Eukaryota > Metazoa > Chordata > Actinopteri > Cypriniformes > Danionidae > Danio > Danio rerio. Next base: position 47,414,211 of record NC_141034.1, read on the forward strand.
TGTTCTCTCTGCGTTCGCATAGGTTTCCTCCGGGTGCTCCCGTTTCCCCCACTGTCCAAAGACATGCGGTACAGGTGAATTGGGTAGGCTAAATTGTCCATAGTGTATGAGTTTGTGTGGGAATGTGTGTGTGGATGTTTCCCAGAGATGGGTTGTGGCTGGAAGGGCATCCGCTGCGTAAAAACTTGCTGGATAAGTTTTAATGGTTTAAATATTTAATGGTTCTTGTTCCTCTGCACTCAACATTGCTGTACCAGGTGAGGAACCTAGTAAATTTACAACATCGGAAAAACTATACATATGGAGATATATCAAAGTGTAGCATTTAACATACACATAAAACACAGTGTTGTGCAAGAAACTGTGTGAAAGCATCTTTATTAACTGATAATCTGCCTCATAACCATAATTAACATTCAAATTAATTAAATTGTAGATATGTCACGGACATCATGATTTTACCAAGTATGATGTGATCCTGGATTGACATCTATGTTGATCCTGGAACATTATTTTTGTTTGAAAATAATAAACGGTAAGCCTAAACTTAGCATAAAAGGTAAATATTTCCCTTAATTCTGATTGGAATGTTGTTCCAGGATCAACATAGATGTTAATCCAGGAACATGCCCCTGGTGAAATCAGGTTGGAACTGTGCTTCCAAAATGTACTGAATTGTACTGTATGTTAAAGTACCTACATATTGTGTGAGGCATATTTTTCAAAGCAAAATCAAAATATCAGTAACTGACAGATTCATGCACAAACTTGAATAAACAACCATTAATCCAGTATTGTACTGTAATCACTAATTTACGTGTCCTGTCAAATAGATTAGCTTGTGCGTTAAACTCCTGATGTGGTTCGACTCAGAGCACCCAGAGAAAGCATGATGATGGCCAATATGAAACAATAGCTGGAACGGTGCATCCCTGCTCATCAGGTTAAAGTCCCTCAACATTTGTTGGAGTGGAGGCTGAAATGGAGTGTCTGTGATTTGCCCAGAGTGGAGTTTTTTGGATGTCTGGTGTTAAATTCACTAAAGTGGTGCTTTAGATCAGGAGAGGCAGAGGAGAGAATCTGTGCAGAAGAGAAGGGGCGCAGAAATTCAGACCACCCCCATGCTTAATTGGGCCTGCCTTCGTTTGACACACATCAAGTATTAGGTTAAGTACCTTTTATGGATAATTGGAAAGTGTAAATTGACTGTAATTGTGCCTGCCATGGCTATTATGCACATTTGTAACCTCACTTAAGCAAATTAATTCAAAAGAGACTCCTGATTGTTCTTTTTTCCCCTTCACTTCATACATCCTGGAAAGAAAGAAAAATAATGGTTGTGTTTGCAGATGCATAGCATATAGATTGAAGGAGTGTATTTACAGTCGAAGTAAAATTTTTAGCCCTCCTGTGAATTATTTTTTCCTTTTTCAAATATTTCCTAAATGATGTTTAACAGAGCAAGGGTTTCTTTTTCACAGTACTTCCTATAATATATATATATATATATATATATATATATATATATATATATATATATATATATATATATATATATATATATATATATATATATAATTTTTTTTTTTTTTATTTTATTATTATTATTTCGGGTAAAATAAAAACAATTTTTAAAATAATTTTAAGGTCAATATTATTACAATTTTTTCGATTGTCTACAGAACAAACAATTGTTATACAATGGGTTTTATTTTAACGATTTAGGCATAAGGTCTAAAGTGCATAGCGCAAAAGCATTAAGAGCCTGTCTGAATCCACTTTTGCTATTTTAAGGATGGAAAATATGAACTGAACTTAAACACTAAAACCTGAACCACACTGTTCCAGTTACTATGACCATTTATGTGAAGCTGCTTTGACACAATCTACATTGTAAAAGCGCTATACAAATAAAGCTGAATTGAATTGAATTGAATGGTTTGTCCCCCGGCACATGATCTTACAGGGTTGTGCTTATTCCCCTAATGAATCATGGGTGTGTTTTGAGTATAACGTGCATTAAACCAATTAAAGACTCATCTCTCATTCTCTTTAAGAGTTAGTTGTGTCCTGCAACAGCGCATTTGCTATTTACATGGTGGACCTTGTGAGTTGAAAACCTGAATGCTTCACTAGCAAGAAAACAGATAAACAGACCATCTGCAGTGCAAGAATAAAGCCTGAGCCTCCTCCATTCAGCCTTTTTACTTTCTCTTTACTTTACTTTTACTCTTTACTTTACTCCTTTACTTTCATGGAGAAAGCAAACAGTGTTGTAAGCACTCCACTGAAGACACCCATCAGCCTCCATATGTAATTTTGCTTGGTAAGTGCAAAGATTTGTTTCAAAACTATTTCTAAATTTCAGTTCTTATTTCCAGCAAACAAATAAATTAACAATGGTAACGAAGTGTGGTTAAAAATCTTCCAAATCTTATGGCCCATAAGGTGATGCAAACATCTCCAAAACCCAACAGGTGGACAAATATAAACTTATTTTTATTAAAACAAATATAAATATGCATGTAGTAAATAATACTGTTAATACCAATAACATTGTCAAAAATAAACTGAAAAAAAGCAAGCAAACAAACAAACAAACAAACAAAAAACTCGGACACAAAAAAGGCATTTTAATATATATATATATATATTTTTTTTTTTATATGTAAAGATGTTTCTTTATTGATGTACATCTTGTGTGTTTTAAGTAATGTGTAAGTGTTTTAGACCTGCATAGGTGCAAACTATTTCGCTCTGCGCTGGACTTAAGATCAGCTCTTAGTTGATCAATGGCACAGTCTATTTCAGTTTATAAATATAGCAACACGCCAACAATGCACCTTAACACACCTCCCTTTTAGACCAGAAAATGTATTTTTTTATTTAAACAACGTGGCACAAAACGTGAAAATTACAGTTGAGCTGGTCTGCCATACACATCTTGCATTGGGTTTATGATATAAATTGCCTACATAGTTAACCAAATTAATCTAGTTAAGCCTTTAAATGTCACTTTAGGCTAAATACTAGTATCTTGAAAAAATATCTAGTAAAATATTACGTATGTGCTGTCATCATGGCAAAGGTAAATAAATCAGTTATCAGAAATGAGTTATTAAACTTATTATGTTTAGAAATTTGTTAAAAAAAAAAAAAATCCGTCAAGGAGAAATTGGGGAAAATTATACAGGAGGGTTAATAATTCTGACTTCAACAATATGTGTGAGAAAGAGTGTATTTGTGTGTGTTAGAAAATCTCTGGATAATTTGCAATAAACAGCCATTGCCTGAGTGGCTCCAGGTAATAGTTGTCAGATGAATTAACTTCTACCTGTCAGATCCTTGGAAAAGTACTCATCGTTTCTGTGAACTAAAGTGGAAGTGAATTAGTCCCTCTTCAACACAACCACAAGAAACTTGTGCCTTTCTTCTCCAATAATAGGCCTCAGGAGGCAAAAATAGATAAGGGACATTATATTGTGTGAAGTTTTCCAGCTTCACGTCAGGCTTTATAAAACAGATTCCTAAAACGAATGTCTGCATCTGCGTGATCTCTGAATTAGTACTTCTTATAAATAAATTATATTTTTAACTTATACCTTACTATAAAGCACACAGGGTTAAAAAAAAAAACTGCACTGCTAAGAGAGAAAGACAGAGAGAGAGAGAGAAAAATAGAGAGAGAGAGAGAGAGAGAGAGAGAGAGAGAGAGAGAGAGAGTCATACTGTTGTATAACATACAACATACCATTTAATTGATACTTGTTTTAGCTATAGCAGCATTAAAAATAACTTTTTTTTTTACAAACATAAGTCACCAATCTTTATCAAATATTTTACGTTTAAAGGGGTGGTCCACTACGATATTATATTTTAAACTTCAGTTGATGTGTAATGTAGCTGTGTGAACATAAACAGCATCTCTGAATGTAAAATATTCAAAGTTTAATGCAAAGGGAGACCTTGATTTGTACAGAGTTAGCTTAGCAACGCCTACAATTAACGAATTTTGGGGACTACAAAAAATACTTCCGCCCCCTGTGAGATCACAAAAGTTCGTTATTGCGCATCCCACACTGCGCAGGTAAAGGCCGTGGCCAGAGGCGCTGTAACGTTACTGCAGAGAGAGAAATGCCATCCTGCTGTTTCCACAGAGCTGTTCTGTTTCTGTTGTTGGGCTTCCAAATGACACGACCCAAACACAGAAGTGCTTACAGTTCAATATTAATTATGTTCCAGAGAACTATAAAATACATAGCAAGCATGATTTGACAAAACACAGCTTCCAGAATCTCTCCCAGTTCAGTGCTGGATTCAGTTAAAATCTCCTCAAAGATGGAGCAAGGAGACGCTGTGAACTCTGAGTCATGACCTGTAAGTGTTTTTATTTGTTAAAATTGATCATGACATGTACAGTGTCTAACTTTAACGGTGTGTTGTAGCAAAGATGTAAACAACGGGAAATTATGGTAACCGCTAACGACTTAGCTAACGTTACAAATCCATATTTATCAAACGGCTGTAAACGCACACACACACATACACATACACGCACTCTTGGCCAGCACCTGTGTCTCTCTGTGTGAGACGGCAGAATTTCTCTCTATAGGCAGCTATGCTATGCGTTTTACAACTCGGACAATAAAGTCGCAAAAGATATGTGAACGATTCATGTTACTTACACAGGCATATTCCCCATATGCATGAAAGACGTCCTGTAACGCATTGATTTAAAAAAAATACAGCAATGATTTCCCAACTGGAGTGTAACATCAAAAACAAATCAATCCAGGCTCACAAAGGTCTCATCTCACATCTTGTGCTTTATTCTGTCACCACAGAAAATAACTTAATCCGAGCATGAGAGAAAAAGAACAATAAAAATCTCTCCCGCGCACATGCGCTTCTCGTGTTACAAATACTTCATCGTATACACGCATAAACACACTAAAAGGCACAGAAACAGTTAAAGGAGCCGCATCCCATTTTCACTCGTTACAGACACGTGTTGACTGACTGACTGTTTACACAAAACACGCGTGCTTGTCAGGGCGTGACGTGAAGCCGATCGGCGTATCACAGCATATTATGATGATGACCAATCAGAGTCACTTGAGGGTGGGCCTTTTAGAGGAACTAGGAAATATGACAGTCGTTTTCATGTTAGCTGAGTAGCTGTGTATAATCAAAGTGAGATTTATGAAAAAATAACACGATTTCCTTCAAGTTAAACATGAGCACACATTGCTTTGCATCTTATTAACACAACCAAGCCTTAAAAATAACATTCTGGACCACCCCTTTAAAGGATCAGTTCATACAAAAATGTAAATTTTGCTATTAATTACCCTCATATTGTTCCAATTCTCTGAGACTTTTGTTCATTTTTAGAACACAAATTAAGATATTTTAGATTAAATTCGACAGCTCTTTGACCCTCAATAAACAGCAACGGTCTCAAAACACTCAAATGTAATCAAACGAAGCTCCAAGAACTTTTTTGCGCACCAAAACAAACAGTAAACCAACTCCAGCTATGTTTTTGGCATCAGATAAGGGTGCATGTTTACTATGGCCAATCAGGCCCGGATTGGCTAATCGGGAGGACCGGGATAATTCCCGGTGGGCCAGTCTGTTTTTTGGTCGCGAGGGCCGGTGTCCCTAGCTCTAGAATCTGTTGTTCTCAGCAGTCACACTTTTTGAATTTATTTATTTATTTACTTCACAGCCTTCTTATTCATTATTTTACCGCAGCTCTGCTATTTTTATCTATTTTCTCGCAGCCTCGTGAGCAAGATGCAGCCTGCAGGTTAATGATGATATAACTCAGATTTGTCACCTCTCAATGTATAGCTGTTGTGGTCCAGTGGTTAGCACGTTAAGTTATGATGTTACTGACCTGGGTTTGATCCTTGTCTGAGTATTTTATTTTATCTTTTCATTTTTATTGATAAGACATATAATACTGTTAGGGTTGTTAAACATTTGAAGTTCTAAAGCAGCTGTTTTCTCAAAAAAAAAAAAAAAAAAAAAAAGACGTGATAGTGTAATTAGAAACTGAATTGGAAATGACCTTATTTTAATATAGTCAGTCGTGAACTGAGGTGGGTCGGTCTGAGGCTTGAAACTCCAGAGCTGAAAAGGAGTCCCACTCCGGCCCTGTGGCCAATGAACCCTTTTCACATTTCTGGGTTTCTCAGTAGCAGAAGCCGTAATAGTTGGGTAAACTTAGAGCACAGTGACTGAGAGAGTACAACAAATCATTATTTTACAATGCCATTTGTTAGAATAATAAGAGAAAAACTCCACTATGGTATTATTAAGACTTTCATAAAATAGAGAACAACGTCAAATTTACTGTCTCAACCATAGATACTGCATTTCAAAAACCTCACAAAATCTGTAATTTATTGTTTTGTAATTTAAAAGATGATATGATAACTACATAAATGCATATAAATGTGTCTTTTTAAAATTAAAATATTAAAAACTTTCAAGGATTTGAGAGGATGATGGTCGTTAAATGCGTAATTAAAGTATTGTGAAAAGGGTCCAAATGATGCTTGCATATAACGCTGATGACTCTAATGGCAAATTTGTCATACTGCCAGAAGTAAACAAACACACATTGACATTACACAGGAGAAAAAAATAGGCAAATAAAGTCATTTTTACAGTTTTTTTTTGGTGCACAAAACTGTTCTTGGAGGTGACTGCCGTTGAACCACTAAAGTCACAGGGGATGTTTTGACAATGTTTTGTTTCTTTTCTGGACTTTGAAACCTCTTGTAACCACATTGTTGTATATGGAGGATGAGAGAGCTCTCTGGTTTCATCCAAAACAGGAATGTCCAAACTTTTTCATATGAAGGGCCAAAAACCAAATATCATTGTGAGTCATAGGCCGAAGACACATTTACCAAACTATTTTACATTAAAGTCGCCATGGGTAATTTTCTAATTTATTTCATAATATTTAAAAATGTTGCCCTATTTACATTTCTGGAGATCGCAAATTATGAGGAATGTAAATTTAAAACACTAGGGGGCGGTATGACGGTGTTCTTTTTTGAGCTTACCAGCTGATCGCTTACCTCCATTTGGAAGGCTTTTCCGCTGTTACCAGTTTGCCCAGTGGCTCATCACATACATTGGAAGATTTGTGACGCAGGGCAGAGTTGATGACGAGGTTTGAGTTTGGCGAAGAACAGTTGCAGAAAGAACGTAACACAAAAACAAAAGCCAAAAAATAAAATAAACAAGTACATAACAGGGCAATAATGTGGTAAAATCTGAAAATGTGGTAGAAGTGATGGCTTTTCTTTTTCTGGATTGCTTTTGAAAACATTGTCAGTTGGGTTTAGGGAAGTGAGTAGGTGCTGGTCAATTGGTGCTTTTGAAAACACTATTGGTTGGGTTTAGGGAAGGAGAAGAGTGGAGAGATTGCTCAGTCAGTCAGTCAGACGACAGCAGCCTCTGGTGGATTTATGCGAGAACAGCAGGTGTGAATGACACTCGCGAGAGAAATTTGAGATCTCAAAAAGCCTAAACAGCGACCTCTGGTGGGTTCGCGAAAACAAAAACTGCAAAAAAAAAAAAAAAAAGATCCTGGGATGCATTTGATGTTCTCTAGAAATGTATACAGGTGTACGTAATCAGAATGAGCCTTGGTTGTACTTCAACCTATTGTTTTTTTTTCAATTTATACACATTTAATCATTTCAGCCATGCAACTATTTCCACATGCTATTTTTATCTTACTGTATAGCATGTGATTATGCATGCGTTTAATTCAGATCTTTTCAAAGGATCATTTCACAATATCTGATGTGTTATTTACCATAACCGTTTCATAACAGCATGAGGGTGAGTAAATGACAGCATAATTTCTTTTTTTGGCTGAACTATCTCCTTAAAGGCCGCATTATAAAATAAAACACGTCTCTGAGATTAAAGGCGGCGGTGGCGTTGATAAGCAATAACCAGCTCAAATTGTTTGCATAAAGCCTTAGACATATTTATGTGTTATGGGTAATGACTCCTCTGTCCACTACGGAATTAGCCACGATGTTTTTCCACAGGCGGGTTTTTGACCTTGCTCTCCATTTTTCCCGCATCTTCATTCTCAGCTCAAGATAAACAACGGAGGAAAAAAAACTCTTTCAGCTCCGTGCAGATCTGAATCAACAGGAGATTAAAAAATAATCAGAGAGGGGAGTTATTACTGCGTACCCATCAGCGTTTTTGAGGGCCGCATCAGCCTCCTGCCTCAAAGGAGTCCGCAGCCGCAATTAAGCTAGGTCAAAAAACACACAACAAACAACAGCCATCCAACGCCCGGCGAGTCCGCCTGTGAAGGACGCTAAGAAACGCACTGTCCACATTTTCTAGGTGTAATATTGTGTTTGATGTCAGCTTCACTGCAACAAATGCATTTGTTGTTTCTTTACAACCTGTGAACAGTGCCTTACTTATACCCAGACTTCTTGTTTGAAGGTTAAACTCGCTCACACAGTGTGAACAGTGTGCTAAAGATGAAATGTCAAATTGGTGATGGCTGATGCTCAAGAAGGCACTGAGAAGCTTTTATATTGGGATCACAACAGAGAAAGGTGAAAAATAAAATGCTATGCTGTTTTTATACTTAACTTGGAAAGCTTGCTTTTGCCATTAGATAGAAAATTAAATGAATTGGGATTTTTATTTTTACATTGTTTTAAAATTTTATCTCACAATTCAGACTTTTTACTCTGTATTGTGAATTTTGACTTTCAATTATAAGTTAAAACATGCAAATTCTGTGAACATTCAAAAAAACTACATTTTGCAAGGTTAAAAAATGCAGTATAAGATGTTTTATCTATACACTTGGAAAAAAATGTAATATTCAATTTCAATTCAAATTCCCATATGTTTGACAACCCTTATTATCATATTTCTCTGCTATAAATGTACTTCCTGGGGTCTAATGTGACTTATCTTGCATGTAACTGTATGTATGTAACTTGCATGTTCCCTTTTTTCTTTCACGCTTTGACCTTCACGCTAACGCCCCATTCACACAGGGCGTCAGCCCCATAATGCCCCATTCACTTTGAATAGGTGATGTCAAGCTTTGCCCCACTGCGCCACTTCAAAGGCGATGCTCGCTGCAGATGTTGGGACTTGCTCAACTTTCAATCGCCAACGGAAGTGTCAGCCAATCAGATCGCTGTATGCAAATACACCAATTCAGACATTGGCCTAATGCTGACTAATTTCATTAGCTGATGCTGCTATGAGGTTCGCGTCAGACCCAACTTCAGACACGCCCTCTTTCAAGTGTTGATGCTGAAGCCTTGCGTGAATGGGCCGTTAGTGTGCTAGACTAGGCCACCACAGCACTATCACTGATTGTAACACCCATTATCGTTGTGTGTGTATATATACACATACTTTTTGGCCATATATATATATGATCTCTCTGTAGTGACATCTGTACTTGGCATAAAAATAAAGGACAAAAAATGCTGTATATAAAACAATAACTTTTTTGCAATTTCAAGTTTATACTGCACAATTTTTATTTCAGAATTTGTATCCTGCAAGTTTAAATTCATTAACTCAAAATTCTGAAGAATATCATCAGTGTTACAAGTAAAGCGAGTAACATAATAATATTACTTTTCCAAGTTACCAGTAAAGTAACGCATTACTTTAAAGAAATTATGTAATCATAGTTGAGTTACTTATTTAAAAATGTATTGCGAGTAATTTTTTATATTAATTAATTAGCTTTTTAAAAAAAAATAAATAAATAAATTGCTAAATTAAAACTAGTGTAATTACATTGAACCACACTCAATGAGAGAATGAGCTTCCCACGGGAACAGACTGAAACCAAAATGGCAGAGCCTTACATTTCTGAGATGGAGGTTTTCTCATTATTTAAAACACATGGAAGAAAAGGGGATTATAGTCTTTTTGGACAGTGATTTTACTGAACTAATAAGACAAAAATTCAAAGCTGCAAACAAATTGCTTTCAACTTTCATTAATCTGTATATACACCATATATACCATCAGGAAGTTTTTTGAAGGTAACATTATTACATTTTGAATTAGTTTTTTTTTAAAGGTAAATGAAGTTAAAAGTTATACAGTTTGTTGTTAAATGCAGAACTCCTTTATTAAAAAAAGAAAAATACCCTGCAAGATCTTCAAGAAATCAAACCCACAGGCAGGTATGAAAAAGTAACACAAAACTCACTCAAAAGTAATGCAAGTAACACTTTCCATAAAAAGTAACTATGTAACACAATATTTACTTTTTTAGGGGGTATCTCAGAATTGTAATGCATTGCTTTTAAAAGTAACTTTCCCCCAACACTGTAAATTTATGTAGAATTATGACTTTTTATTGTGCAATTTGCATTGTGCCTAAAAACTTGCAATTTGTTTTCAAATAGGTAGAATTAAAATCTATGAATGCAAGAATTGCTAGAAAGCCTACTGATTTTATAATTGTGAGAAATTGTATTCCTGGCCATTTTCTTTATCAAAATTGTGACATTTTCTCACATTTGCAGGTTTGCAAAATTACAAGAAAAACAATTACGATAGTTTGGTTTTGAGTTCATATTTTTAAAATTATGACCCTTTTTTCGAAAACCATGAAGTGAAAATGTCTATCTACCTTTAATGTTTTAAAACACTTTTTGTAATTTATTTATTATTTACTTCCAATTATGAGTTAAAAACCTGCAAATTCAATGAAATTTTGATTAAAAAACTACAAATTGCATATATATCAAAACATTCTGAGGCAGAATTATTAGCCCCCTTTTGATATTTTTTTCTTTTTAAAATATATTTCAAATGATGTTTAACAGAGCAACAATTTCACAGTATGTCTGAGTATATTTTTTCTTCTGAAGAAAGTCGTTTTATTTTATTTTGACTAATAAATGCAGTTTTTAATTTTAAAACTCCATTTTAAGGACACAATTATTAGCCTCTTTAAGCTATATTTTTTTGATAGTCTCCAGAACAAACTGTCGTTATACAATAACGCCTAATTACCCTTGCCTGCCTAGTTAACCTAATTTATCTAGTTAAGCCTTTAAATGTCACTTTAAGTTATATAGTAGTTTCTTGAAAAAGATCTAGTCAAATATTATTTAATGTCATCATGGCAAAGATAAAATAAGTGAGTTATTAGAAATGAGTAATTAAACTTATTATGTTTAGAAATATGTTGAAAAAAATGTCTCTCCGATAAACAGAAATTGTGTGTGTGTGTGTGTGTGTGTGTGTGTGTGTGTGTGTGTGTGTGTATATATATATATATATATATATATATATATATATATATATATATATATATATATATATATAATTTTCTGTGGCAAAAAGTGGACTTCCATATAGCACAAATGCAAAATCTCATTCACACTCATTCACACAATCTCACAAACACACACTGCAATGGACTTGAAGAACGTAGATATCCAGACGAAAATTAAATCCCCACACATTTTGATATGGTAACACACACACACACACACACACACACACACACACACACACACACACACACACACACACACACACACACACACACACACACACACACACACACACACACACACACAAGCAAGTATACACATTATTGTTATCCAGCCTCACCAGACGAGCATGTCTTGCCAAACACCTGATACTCACAGATACTGGCTGACTTTCTAGAGAATTTGAGATAAATCCTCAAATATAAACAGTAACGCTTTGATTCTTTGGCTCAGATGAACCCGCATCTACAACTCCCACAGAGCTAAAGCTGGAAATGTGTAAGTTAATGTATTTATATTGATCGCGATCATGCTGCCAGAATCAGTCATTATTGACTTTTGCTCTTCTTTCACAAGACACGGAATCATTCACTCGATCTATAATGAGTAAGCATGTATGTAATTCAACCATCATCTGAAGATCAAAGCTGCTTCAGTCTATACTATTTGTGTGTGTGTGTGTGTGTGTGTGTGTGTTCTTTTTATACTGTTAATATTACATCACTGACATTTTTATGGAAAGTCAGTATTTTAATTCAGAGAAATCAATTATCAGTTTTCCAAATAATTAATTTAGTAAATTATTTATACAATACATTTGTACTTTATTTTGTATCTTATATTTACCCAAATAAATCTAAATAGAAAGCCAAAATGAAGACTTTACTAGCCTTACTAATACCTACATGTATTGCATGCATAATATATACTTATGCTTTCTAAATTGTTTAGCTCTTACTTCATAACATTTCTAGGTAAATTAGATAATGGTGCAAATATAGGAATTTTGTAATATCTTTCAGAAACACTTCAGCATTTATCTGCAACATGTATCTTACTAAAGCCTATTTTTTAGAACACCTTTTTTTCCTCATCACTTGATGAATTCTGGCTGCCAAGATTGCTAGAAAATATATATAAATAAATAAATAAATAAACAAATATAGGGCGGCACAATGGCTCAGTGTTTAGCACTGTATCCTCACAGCAAGAACGTCGCTGGTTTGAGTCCTGGCTAGACCAGCTAACTTTTCTGTGTGGAGTTCATATTTTCTTGGCGTGGGTTTCCTCCGGGTGCTCCGGTTTCCTTCACAGTCCAAAGACATGTGCTATAAGTGAATTAGGTAAACAAAATTGGCCATAGTGTATGTGTGTGTGTGTGTGTGTGTGTATGTGTGTGTGTGTGTGTGTGTGTGTGTGTGTGTGTGTGTGTGTGTGTGTGAGTGAGTGAATGCGAGTGTATAGTGCTTCCCAGTACTGGGTTGCAGCTGGAAGGGCAACCCCTGCATAAAACTTTTGGAAATAGTTGGAATAGTTGGTTCATTCTGCTGTTATAAATCAGGGACTAAGACAAGGAAAATTAATTGATGAATAATTAAACAAACATGCAATAGTATTTGAAAGGTGGTGTAAATAAATCTCAACTCATTATATTTAGTTTTTTTATTTCATGGGATCACTAAGGGTGCACTCACACTAGGCTATCCGAACCATGCCCGGGCACATTTCCTGGTTTGGTTGATGAGTGTGAGTGCTCTGAATCACTCCGAGTTCAGTTGGCCGGCCCTGGCCAAGTTGGAAGAGATGTGCCAGAGTGGTTCAGTTGGCTTTGGCACAGTACGCTTGTAGTAAGTTCTCTTTATTCTTTTTATTCTCCATTTCCACCTGGGGATACTTATCTCGAGGTCCTCAGATTATGCGGAGTCACTGATTGGACCCAAGACCAGCGACGAGATGATCCCAAAGTGTCCATATCCGGGACCAGGCCGTATCCTGAGCTGCTGCTGCTGCGCTGTTGGTCATAGGGGAGTGAAGAGCATGAGACTGATTCCAGTGGTGCTCCAGGGACAGACGAGTCTTCGCTGAGGCCAGCTTCCAGCCTCCACTGCTGAGACTGCAGCTCTGCACAAGACTTTTGGCCAGCGGAGAAATTAAAATGGTCGTGCCGAACTGAGTCTGGTACTCTCAAGGTTTTTTTCTTCACTCTCCTATTGGTGAAGTTTTTTTCCCTCTCCGCTGTCGCCACTGGCTTGCATGGTTCAGGATCTGAAAAGCTACTCAACGATGAATTTGCTCTTCAGTGTTTGGACTCTCAATATTGACTTCAAACCACACTGAACTGAGCTAAACTAAACTGAACTTAAACACTAAAAACTGAACTACCCTGATCCAGTTACTATGACCATTTATGTGAAACTGCTTTGACACAATCTACATTGTAAAAGCGCTATACAAATAAAGCTGAATTGAATTGAATTGAATTAAGTGCAAAGCACTGAGCACAAAACTAAGTTGGCAACACTGGTTGTAAATCGGTCAGATTTGACCCGAACATGAAAGAAAGGTTAAATAATGATTTAATTAAAGTATGTCCCTGTAAGAAAACATCATAAATAATTGAAAACCCAGCGACTACAATAATCAAAACTTTGGGAACAACTGTGGTCGGAACCAAAGTTCACAGAACTGTGATCTTTGGACTCCTCTCAAGCAGTGGACTTCTACATTCCGATTGCTTGCTGCCAAACCGTGGCATAGCCCATTACCACCAATTTGACTTTATTCCAACTCTCCTTGACACCCAGACTGGCGAAGACGCACCGTGCCGCTCCTCACCGCGGGCTCCTATTGAAAATGAACAACTTCAGGCTACATTGACGCCCTCGCCACTTTCAGTGTGAACGCACAGTAAGTGTATTTATGCACACACACATTATAACCGGCTATTTTCATAGAACTCCATATAAAAGCCAGACACTTTTTATTTGCACAGGCCTATCTACAGGGTTAATGTTGCCAACTGATGATCAACAGTAAAAATTACACATTTTAACTTATCCTAACAGGGAAAACCATTCATTAAATGCTGTCATGGCTTTGCATTAAAAAAAAAAAAAAAGTGATTATAATTGAAGTCAATGGGGAAAAACAGTTACATACATTACACAAGAGTAATCAATTTGAGCAGTATGCAAGGGTTAAGAAAATCTGCTCTGAATGCCCACCCTGTATTGACCAAAATGCATCTTAAAACTGGCTGTAAACAAGACCCTATGCAATGAATATGTTAAGGGTGACATGTTTATGTGCGTCACACAGATGACGCGGGCCAGATGTTTTCTAGCCCCTCAGACCAGTCAAAGTAATCGCATTTGACACTTGATGCACAAACAGTTTTCGCACATACGACGCATTTATATTCATGCGATGCTCACACACCTCAGTAACTTATGAGCAAGCTCAGCATCCCATGCTTTTATCAGATAAGACAAATCACCATGAGGAGTCCGCTCGGCACGACAGAACGCGTCAGTAGGCCTTTACTCTACTGGCCCAATGCATGGCTGTCTCAGCGAGCACCAAACTGCCCATTCAATGTGCACAAAAGCAATAACACAACAAATAACAGCACAAATGCACTTGAGCGCCTTAGGCAAAGGGAGCTTATCTGAGTCTTCTGCAGAAAGGAGTTAACTTTGTCTGCTGTTAGGAGGAGCCCGGCTACTTTATCTCTCTTATGCATTCGTCTCCCCATGTCGCTTCAACAAGCATCGTTTTAAGATAATTACCGACAGTTAATTCGATATGTGCTTTTGCATGCTCCGCCAGTCTGAGGACCCTTATCTAGCTGTACCGCCAGGAAGAGTGAGGGGGGGTGGATTTATGGAGAGGCTCCGACTGTGATCGTAATACAATGAGCTAGATATGTGAATATGTGTATTTATAGGGCCTCCCGAAAAATATCTTTGGACATTTCAGCCGCACTTAAAGTAATAGCTTACCCAAAATGAAAATGACCACATCATTGGTCAACATAGGCTTATTTTAAAAATGTAGGCCTATATACATTTTTGGAGATTGTAAATTATGTAGCCAGAAGTACCTATGGCTGCATTTCATCTTTAAAATTAATGCTACATGGTGATGTGACGCTGCTCCTTTTCACGCTAGCAGCTGACTGTTTAGCTCCATATGGACTGCTTTCCCGCTGTTACCAGTTTGTCCAGTGGCTTGCAGCGTACGTCAGTGGACTTGAGATGCAGAGAAGAATTGACCGCGATGAGAGGGTTCGAGTCTGATGAAGAATAGTTCCAGAAAGCAAGTAAGACAAAAGCAAAAAAACATAAAATAAACAAGTAAATAACACAGTGAGTATGTGGTTTGAAAACATTGTCGGTTGGGTTTAGGAAGTGGGTGCGTGGGCAGGTCAGTTTGTGCTTTTGAGAACGGTATGACTGTTTCTCAATATGCATTCTTCAGTTATCTTGTGTCCTTAAGTTCTCATATAACATCATCATCAACCGCCAAAGTTCAGTACCAAAACTCAAGACCGCAAGAACGGAGGACGTGTCAAAGTTCCCGGATGCGTTCTTGGTATCGATGATGCACTGAACTCACTCTAGAAGTCCCAGAAGTCATTGTGACTGAATCAGTGGTGGATTTAGGCATGGGCAATGTGGGTGATTGCCCAGGGTGGCATCTTGCTAGGGGTGGTATGTGGACACCCCCCGGTCATCTCTTTTGTCCGCAACCCCCCCTGCTCTTCACTTTTATCCATGACACATCACCACCCCTGCTGTTCACTTTTGTCCTTGGCAAACAACTTACACCCTGCAACAACTGCCCCTGCTCTTCTCTTTAATCCGTGAAAGGCTGGCACAAACATTGTGAGGGTTGCATGACTGTCATTTGCCTAGAGGGCCAATTACGCATGCGCCGCTACTAGACTGAATAAAGAGCAAACAGGTCAGTGGATAATGCAGTCAATATGGGACTGCATTATGTTCTGCAACACCTAGACAGACCAGGGACCTTTGTGAGGATCTTGTTTGTTGACTTCAGCTCGGCTTTTAACACTATCATCCTAAAACTTCTCCTGCCCAAATTGAACTCAGCTCTCTGTGCCCATCTCTGTCTGTCAGTGGATCAACAGCTTCCTAACGGACAGGCAGCAGCTGGTGAAGCTGGGAAAATTCTCATCCAGTACCCGCACAATCAGCACTGGTGCCCCCCGGGGGTGTGTCCTCTCCCCACTGCTCTTCTCCCTGTACACAAATGACTGCACTTCAAAGGACTCCTCTGTCAAACTCTTGAAGTTTGCAGACGACACCACACTTACCGGCCTCATTCAGGATGGTGATAAGTCTGCTTACAGGCAAGAGGTTAAGGAGCTGGCTGTCTGGTGCAGTCACTACAACCTGGAGCTCAACACGCTCAAAACAGTGGAGATGATAGTGGACTTGAAGAGAAAACCCCCTGCTGTTGAGCATCATGGACAGCATTGTGGCAGCAGTGGAGTCATTCAGGTTCCTGGGCACCATCATCTCTCAGGACCTGAAGTAGGACACTCACATTGACTCCATTGTCAAAAAAGCAGAGGCTGTACTTTCTTCATCAGCTGAGGAAGTTCAACCTCCCAATGGAGCTGGTGAAACAGTTCTACACCTCCATCATTGAATCAGTCATCTGCACATTAATAACTGTCTGGTTTAGCTCAGCAACCAAATATGACCTCCAAAGACTTCGCTGAATAGTTTGGACTGTTGAGCGAATCACCGGTACAAACGAAACACCCTCCCTACTTCCCAAGAACTGTACTTATCCAGAGCGAGCAAAAGGGCTGCCAAAATCACTCTGGACGGCTCACACCCAGCACACAGCCTCTTTGAACTTTTACCTTCTGGTCGAAGCTACAGAGCACTGTGCACCAGAACAGCCCGACACAGAAACAGTTTCTTCCCTCAGGCAATCCATCTCATGAACACTTGATAATAATAATTGTGGAACCAACATCACTACTTGCCATACACTTTTATACACATATACACTTATTTAACAACACTTTACATTTTGCACATAACAACACAATTTGCACATAACAGTTGCACATATAATGTTGTTTATAATAATATAGCTCTACATACACTTGTCTATTTGTATATTTGCATTTACTACTTACTGCTTTTTTTATATATTTATTATCTGTTTATTGTCCTGTCTCTGTTGCACTGAAGAAGCTCTGTCACGATAACAAATTCCTTGTATGTGCGAACACACCTAGTAATAAAGCTCTTTATAATTCTGATTCTGAAAGAAGGTGGGAAGAACAGCATTTTACATCAATTTCTCACTAATGTTCAGAGATATAACTTAGCATGAAAATCACAATAAAGGATGTTAATTTGCTGAAATTCATAATAAAATCTGTTTTATTTGTATTGTACAAAATACATGTGTAAGAATTTTGTGCATATTACATTGATTGAAAAGGGGAAAACGATAAATTGTTGCATGACTGCAATAAATTAATGTTTAAATTATTGAAGGTTGTGTGACCATCAGAAAGACCACAGGATCTTATTTCTCAGAGGAAGTGCTCTGTTCTCTTTGTTCTTTCAAGGTGACCTGGCAAGAATGGTCTTAACAAAAATGCAAGTACGTTCTCTGCTTTCTTGGAATTGAGAAACAGCCTATCTGTTGGATTTAGGGAAGTGGGTTGGTGGGTCATTCGTTGCTTTTGAAAACACTATAGGTTTGGTTTAGGGAAGGAGGAAGTGTGGGTCAGTCGATCGGTCAGTCAGTCAGTCAATCAATCAGTCAATCCGGTCTCTGGTAGATTTGTAAAAACAAAAACTGCCAAAAAAAAAAAAAAAATTTATTTGGTGCTCTCCAGAAATGTATGTATTGGTGTGTTTTTAAAATAAGTCTGGGTTATCATTGGTGCTTCTTTATGTGGTTTTAAACCTTTATGAGTTTCTTCTGTTGAGCAATAAAAGAAGATATTTTGAAGAATTGTGATTGCTCCTCTTTCATAGTAGAAAAGAAACATTACTATGGATTGAGTGCTTTTAATTTTTGTGTGAACTATCCCTTTAATGTCTGAATTTGGTTGCATTATATAAGTAAATATCAAACAGGCTCAATTTTTTTTCTATACTAATATAACTATTTAGGGTGTTTTGTTATTATTATAAAACCAACTGGGTCCCACATGAATGAAATCAGTTATTCTACAGTTCATAGAAAGGTCCTAACAGTTCATTAACTATGGACATTTCCCCCTAATCTTTGACAAAAGGAAACTTGCTTTGATCGATGTGATTAATATTTTACTATAGGAAATTTGCTTGCTTGTTTTATATCTTGAAAATAGCTGCCATGGCTTGATGTTTTGTTATATAATTGAAAGACATTCATATATTTTTAAAACATGGCTTAAGGGTCTAAATCATTTTTGAGGACACTTTATGTTTGTTGTTGAACATATCTTTCACATTAGCTTTCCAATACGGGTTAGAACTAAATTGTGTAAATCTACTAATCTTATAGAGTGCACTTATTGTGTAGATCTTACATTTTGAAATCATGACATGTCAGTACATTTGGATTTACATTGTGCAAGCAACTAAATATAAACTACCTTTAAACATACAATATGTGCTCATACCACTAAACCAATCCCTTACGTTAACATTTGCAATCCAACATTAATATTAGTACATCGTGCCTACCAATTAATACATTTTTGATGTAAGTACATAGGCAACATAGGCTCACTGGAAATAAGTGCTTCAACATAGATTTTATGAAACTGCAAAAGCGTACTTTATCATATGTACGATTGCAGATTAAAGTTAAAAATAAATGTAACAAGGCAATATTACTCCACCATCCTTAGTTCCTTTTCACACTAATGATATTTAAAGGGACATATTATTGACAAATAAAGAATTAGTTTCATGCAGTTCTTTGCACAACACCAAATCAATGCAAATTTGAAACATGAATCTTTAATCGAATACATTTGCCTCACCTGTTCCCTCTGTATAGTGAACTTTTCTGATGCGGTCAGTGTGCTCAGAAGCTCATTTTGTATGGTGTTAAATTTGATGCATAGTGCTCAGGTACAGGTCCTGTGAAGCACGGTTCCACAAAAGAGACAAAAGCAAAGTAAAACTACGGGGTTACACTGCATTCTTCATTTTTTATTACCCATACTTAAAATTGACCAATTTGACTAATTGACTAATTCAACTTATCCAAGTGCACACTCCTCCCATGTCTAATTCCTGCTGTGAATCAAACCTGCAATCTTTTGATTACAAATCCCATTCCATCATTAGGGCACAACCCCCCCCCCCCCCCCTTCTTTTACAATGTATTTTATATTTCACAAAAAAAATGTAGGCTAAGGCAAGTTTTTTTTTTTTTTTTTTTTTTTTTTTTTTGTTTAACCCGGTGTTTTACAAAGAAGTCACCAAATATAGAGGCACAAGAACAACATGATAAACTCCCACTAGTAAAACTTTATTCTACCAATGAAAGGATGGATTACACAATCAAATAAGAGATTAAATTAAAACACGAAAATAAATCAAAACGCATGAGGAAAATTAGGAAAAATCAAAGAATATTATGCAGTGGTTATTAATGCCTGCAGCTAACAGGTGTGTGCTTGTGCGTGTGTGTATAAAAGTAGTTGTGTTTGGCTTTCTTATAATTTATTTTTTCTCTGCTGGACGGTGTAGGGGTCTCAGCTTTGGGCTGAGTAAATCAAACACCTGCTGTTCTTCACTAGCACATGATGAAGACGAAAAAAAAAACACAAATACACACTGTTACACACTTAAAACGATCTTATCCAATTGCACCACACGAACAAACAGTTTTCGTTTTTTTTACACAATAACACAGACACACAAACTGGTTTTATGTGATTTATGAGGACTCTTCATAGGCTTAATGTATTTTATAATGTAAACACCATTCATTATATGGCCTTACTCTATTCCTACCCCTAAACCCAACTCTCATAGGACTGTAATTTTTTTATTACTGTTATTTTTGTTGTTGATGTGATTTATGAGGACTTTCTATGGATGTAATGCATTTATACTTTATTATTAGTATTTATATTTACTTTACCCGAAACCCAATCCTGACCGGACGTCTGATGTGGCAAACATTTGATGTGTAAAAACTCTGTTAAGTATGATTTTAAACCATTTTAAATTATGGGGACACAATGCATGTCCTCATAAATCACCTCTACATTATAATACCTGTCATGTCCATGCCATTATACTGTACAGATATGTGTATTCATAAATTACAAACAAGTACACACACAATGGCTCGTTTTTTGTGATTTATGAGGACTCTCCATAGGCATAATGCATTTTATACTCTAAAAACTGATTAATATACGGCCTGGCCCCACATCTAGAGTCAACACTCACAAAAAACCTGATGTGGCAAATGTTCAATGTGTAAAAACCTTGTTAAGTATGATTTTAAACTATTTTAAATTACGTGGACACAAGGCATGTCCTTATAAATCACCTGTACATTGTAATACCCATCCTACCCATGTCATTTGACAAATCTGTGTCCTCATATATCACACAAATAAGTACACACAACGGTTGGTTTTTGAGATTTATGAGGACTCGACATAGGCGTAATGCATTTTATACTCTAAAAACTGTTTAATATATGCCCTTACCCTACCCCTAAACCCAACACTCACAGGAAAAAAGCCTAATGGGGCAAATGTTTAATGTGTAAAAACCCTGTTAAGGATGATTTGAAACCATTTTAAATTATGAGGACACAAGGTATGTCCTCATAAATCACCTCTTCATTGTAATATCTAAGTCATAATTATGTAATTATACAAATCTGTGTCCTCAAAAATCACACAAATAAGTACACACACAATGGTTAGTTTTTTGTGATTTATGAGGACTTTCCATAGGCGTTGTGTATTTTATACTCTAAAAACTATTTAATATATAGCCTTACTCTACCCTTAAACCCAACACTCACAGAAAACCTGATGGGGGAAATGTTTAATGTATAAAAACCTTGTTAAGTATGATTTCAAGCCATTTTACATTAAAAGGACACAAGACCTGTCCTCATAAATCACCTCTACATTGTAATACCTGTCATGTCCATGCTGTTATACAAATTTGTGTCCTCATAAATCCCATAAACAAGTATACAAACACAATGGTTGGTTTTTGTGATTTATGAGCACTCTCCATAGGCGTAATGCATTTTATATTTTAAAAACTGATTAATATATGGCCTTACTCTACCCCTAAACCCAACACTCTCAGGAAACCTGATGTGGAACATTTTGAATGTGTAACAACCCTGTTGAATATATTTTAAACCCAAGGCATGTCCTCATAAATCACTTCAACATTTTAATACCAAAGTCATGCCCATCTGTGTCCTCACAAATCCCACCAACAAGTACAAACACACACATAGACTTTTGGTTTGGAGAGAAGTTGACTATCTTGAGGGATCAAACAGTGAGACCTGGTCTCATTCCTGCAGCACTGGCCAAATGCCCAGTCACACACTCACCACTGCCAACTCCTCTAATGAAGTTCGGTAATTAAGCGAGACCCTGAGACCCGAGGGTCTGTGTGTGGGTTGAATTTTTGGACTCAGAAATCTTCCTTTCGTCCCCTTCTCCTCCCAAAAAGCGGCAAGTTCTGTGATATTCCCAGAATCTCAAAAAACTCGAAAACACTTCAAACTCTTCCACTCATCTCCCACCTCAGTCTGAGGCTGCAGTACCTCTACATTGTCTAAACCTGCGGTGAAATCATCAGCTCCACAGGGCCTTTGTCTTCAATCCGGCTTTCACTCAAGCCTGCTTCTTGATTACAGTCAGACTTCACCCTGCAGTCCTCGGCGCGCTGGTACTGCATGATTGCGAAGCGCGTGCATGTCATATATGATCTGATGTAAGGAGTTTGACTGCGAGGCTGTCGGTGCTGAGCATTTTCCTCGGCTCGACGGGGGCTTCGGGGGGACTCTCGCTGCTCCGTCCGCCTGTAATGAGCCAGTGCTAATTATCCTCAAGAGACGCGGTGCTAACCTTGGGCTCGCTAGCCAAGGACTTCTATTAAACCCCTGCCAAGATTTACCACAGAGGAATTTATGCGTATTAATGAGACGATAACAGTACATTTTGGTTGAATGATATGTGGGAGCGCCGCTAACAAACAACAACTCTGTAATCAAATGTGGAAAGATATAAACAAGTCCAGGAGGTGCATGAACATGTTGTAAAGGCTGACGCAGGTCAAGTGATTGTTAACTTGATTTAACAGCTATTGGGAAAATACTTCCTCTCTAAACTCTTTCCCCCCACTAAAGTACTGTTGATTAAAGTAATGTGAATTGGTAGAGAGTGGTGTCATTGTTGATCATATATACATATCTTTCAAGGCCTCAGAATGTTTTGATGTAAACAGTGAATCTGTCAGAAGAGTCTTCATTTTATTAAAACTTTGTTGTGAATAAAAAGCAGAATAAACACTTGCATTCACACACACTCTTATACAATTCAGTTTATTCAATTCACCTATACGGCATATCTTTGGACTGTGGAGGAAACTGGAACACCTGGAGGAAACCCACACCAACACAGGAAGAGCATGCAAACTTCACATAGACTGCTTTTAGGTAGGACTTAAAGCAGTCACCTTCTTGCTGTGAGGGGAAGTGCTAACCCCTGAGCCACCGTGCCACATATTTTACTGTTCATTACCATTATATTATTTATAACATTTTTAAAAATGTTTTTCTTTTCTCTTCTTTTTTTTTTTTTTTTGACTTAAGATCTGTGGCAATTAATTATTTGTTCTGTTAGCTATTTGTTAAGTGAGATGGGAATGTTGAAGAATAGATGTATCTGTTTTTATCCAAATCCTACTGAGAATGCATAATATTTTTGTCAGGCCACCTGTTGAAAATGTCAGTATGAGTCACGTGAATTTATTGTGACAATAGCACCATTCATGTAACTGATATTGTATCACAAAATAAATGGATTTAAAACAGTGGTTGTTATGTATTTTATGTTATCATACCTTAATCAATCAATCAATCAATCAATCAATAAATAAATAAATAAATAAATAAATGGATTTAAAACAGTGGTTGTTATGTATTTTATGTTATCATACCTCAAAAAATAAATAAATAAATAAAATAAATAAATAAATAATAAAAATAATAATAAAATAATAATAAAATAACATAAAATAAAAATTGACAGTTTCTTCCCATAAAGTTCGATAAATTAATTTAAATTAATCTAAATTAAATTAAATTAAATTATGATTTATTTCAAATCAGGTACAAAGCCGAAAATAAAATAAAATAAAATAAAATAAAAAAATTAAATTTACATTTTAAAGTAATAATTTGTTGGTAATTTGATCATAAGTGGACATACAAACATGTAATTTTTTTAAAGAAACTTTCAATAATTTTTATACAAATCACATGAATAACAAAAAAGACTTCACTGTATCTTAAACAATTCAAATGGCAAAAATTCGCCTCACTCATGAAAGAGTTAATGAGGAATATTGAATGCGATGAATAGGATGACAGGCTAGTTCTGTAAATGTAGTCAAGTCAGAGAAGACAAGAACTATTCATAATATATAGCTTATCTTATAATGTAAAAGAGCACGGAGGCAATTTGAAGAAGCTCTTATTAAATTTACACATTTCCGCAGAAATATTAAATCTCGGCATACTTCCCCACAACCTCCTCATCTTGGCTTCTAATCAAGGAAATATTGACGAGCAGTTGGTAAATGCCCAGAAGGTCACCGAGACAGAGGAAAAAGATGTCAGGCATTTATGACTGTACAAGGAGTAGATTTTATCCAAGCATCTGACACAGGGAGAACACTGCAATTTAATGAAGACCATATTCAGTGCGCTGAATATAAAAAATGCACATATAAATAACCAATCTCTGGAATCTACAAACTACTATTTCTTTTAAAAGTTCTGCAGATGAACCCAAAGTCTTAAGCCACCAATGCGCAATGTAGATTTGTTAGATTTAAAACTGTGGTTTTGTTAAATATTTTTAAACTTCAGTTGATGTGTAATGTAGCTGTGTGAACATAAACAACATCTCTGAATGTAATTTACACAAAGTTCAATACGAAGGGAGATAAAAAAAAAAAAAAGTTGCAAACATTTTTAGAGGAAGCTAAAATGCCGTCCAAACACTGCTATTTCCACAGAGTTCATTCTGTTTCTGTATTTGGGCTTCCCAAAGACACAACACAAAGAGCAAAATGCTTACAATTTAATTTTAATTATGTTCCAGAAAATTATAAAAAGATATAGCCCTAGCATTTGACAAAGGACAGCTTCCAGAATCTCTCTCAGTTCGTTGCTGGATTCAGCTAAAAACTCCTCAAAGAACGTACAGCTCTGACCAAAATAGCAGAAGCTGTGGATTGTGAGCCACAACCTGTATTTTTATTTGTTAAAATTGATCAAACACATGCAGTTTCTAGCGTAAATGGTATGTCGTGGCAAGGACATAAACGAAGATGTAAACAACAGGAAATGCTGTTTGGCACCGCTAACAATTTAGCTACAAATTAATATTTATCCGTCAAACCGCTGTAAACACCTACAATCTTCACCAGTGCTGCAGTGTCTTTCTATGCGGCTGCTTTCTGTGCATTCTACATCTCAAATAATGAACTCGTAAAAGATATGTGAACGTTTCATATTACTTACCCATGCTTATAACCTAAATATATGTGAAGGACACTTGTCAGATTTTATTTAAGAGAGCAGGCATGAGGTTCAGCTGCGTCCTTTTCATTTTCTGTCTGATTCAGGTTCAAACTGCACTGTAAAAAAAAAAAAGAAAGTATTTTACAATTAATTTCCAGCAGCTGGGGTGGAGATGATTACGGATATTAAATTTTAAAAAATTACCAGAATTTTAAATATAAGGAAATTTATTTTATGGTAAACTTCTGTAATTTAACTGCCATTATTTTACTTTTTTTTTTTTTTAATTACGTAAAAAAACATAAAATTACAGATTTAACAGTTAAGGCCCGTACACACAGAGACGTTTTTTGCTCGCGTTTTCCATCAACGTTTAACGCCTCGCGATTAAATAACGGGCGTCAATGTGATCGTGCACACCAACGCGCAAAACGGCAGCCACAAAAGCATCATTTTGAAAAAAACGCCTCATGCTCGTTTTTTTGTTTTGACGCGCCGCGTCAAAATCTTCTCCACCAATCAGATCGGCACTTTTGCTCACGTGCACGGAGCTTCTGAAGTTACAATAAACAGCACTTGGAGGCACTCAAGCACTAAACTTTCAGTGCGAGCGCTCATAGAAGAAGATGCCTAGAGGCGATATGGAGCTGCTTATTGCTCTGGTGAACAATCATTTCTTCATCGCTAGAGCTGGAGCTGCTGCTTGAACTATCCATACTTGTTCGAGTCACCAGTAACTTTAACAACAAACGTGTAAACTTCCTCTCCTCCTCTTCTTCTGTGTTATAAGCAGGTGTCAGAAGCTTAAAGTTGTGTAGCGCCATCTAACGTCAAAAGAGTGATTTTGCATACTCTTCAGCTTGACGCCAGTGAAAAGCGCTTTGGTTAGAATACTGAAAAACATCTCGTAAAACGCTGACGATAAACGCAAACGAAAAGCGTCCCGGTGTGTAGGAGCCTTTACTCTAATTGACAGTAATTACACAGCAGAGACATAGCGCGTACGTTCCTTAAAATGAAATGAAATTAAATTAAATTAACAAAAATAAATTAAAATAAAATAAAATACATTTTAAAGTGTTAATTAATGTCAGTAAAAAACACACAAAATTTTTACATTTTTAAAAGAAGTGTATCTTAAATGCCAGAAGGTCACTGAGATGGAGGAAAAATATGTCAGACATAACTGTACAATAACTGTATTAACTGTATAATAACTGTACTATAACTGTTCAAGAAGTGGATTCTATCCAAGCAACTGACACAGGAATTTAACACTGCAATTTAATGAAGGCCATATTCAGTGTGCTGAATATAAAAAAATGCAAATATAAATAACCAGTCTCTGGAATATACAAACTACTATTCCTTTTAAAAGTTCTGCACATGAACCCAAAGTCTTAAGCCACCAATGTAAAACGATGCACTAATTAGCAACGAATACCATGTTATTTTGAAACAAAGTTGCAATGATACACATGAAC
Source organism: Danio rerio (assembly GCF_052040795.2). Classification (NCBI taxonomy): domain Eukaryota; kingdom Metazoa; phylum Chordata; class Actinopteri; order Cypriniformes; family Danionidae; genus Danio; species Danio rerio. The sequence goes on from NC_141034.1 coordinate 47,440,828, forward strand.
TCATTTTAAAGTGTTGAAGAGAAGCAGAAAAGAGTGTAAAAAGTTAGCAAAAAGGTTTGTTCGTTTGCATTTGTGTTTGCTGTAGCTTTCTGTCCTTTTGTTATATCGATAATAGCGCCGAGCTTCCACCCTTCTGGCTTGATTCTCAAATAGAGATAATCCAGATTTCCGTTTTCCTCCCCAACCCACTTATTTGTTTGGACTTCCTGTGGCCTCCTTCCAATCCCCAGCGCAATATCACATCAATATATAACCAATTTTCAGCTCCAGGACCAATGCACAATTACGGCGACTGCCCTCAGTGGATCTCTGGAGCTCGGATAAGGGAATCCATATTGAGAAGATTTAATACAAATCAACACTCTGACCCACTTACTCGCTTCCAGAGCGTAACACTCTCACCCCTTTTTGGATATTTACATCAATTTCACAATTACTTCACATAAACAGCGCACTTAAAATTAAATCATATCAGTATGCATTTGTGTCAGACGACGAGGAGAGGAAGGGAGAGGGAAGACATATTTAAATTGGTTATCACACAGCACTTACAGCAATTATTAAAACTCAGATCATTACATAAATTTCCATGTTTTTCATCCTCAAATTGCTGATCGCATCAAGCATGTTGCGGTGTTTTATGTGTGTGATTTACCCTTCAAAACACTCACACACACAAACACAGTGTGTGCACATCACACATGCACAGTTCATTCTGGAGTCATTATGCCAGTTGTCAGTTCACATGTTTCATCCGATGGTAATCTGTAAGACTTATGCAAGGAAAAAGGGGTGGTTTGAATCAAATCGCATGAAAATAAATTTAGCAGACTTTCATTACACAAAGCATTCATGTGGTTTGAACTGCACTGTTTTGCCACAAATATTTACTGCAAAACAGCCAGTAAAATACCACATACGCCCTTTAAAGATCATTACTGTAATATGCACTGCATTGTGGGATTTTAAAACTTTTACAGTGACTTACTGCATATTAGGAATTAACAGTATTCTACTGTAATCAAAGTAATCAAGTAGCGCTACTGTAGTTGAAGACAAATGAGATCTTGTATCACAAAATGTATAGGTAAATAGATTGATGAATGAAAATTACCTTTAGAAAACCATCTAAAATGGATATAATACCAAAGAATAATAAAAATACTGTTGTACATGATCTTGTCACTTGTTTGGAATGTATTAAACTCATTAATAAATACTATAAAAGTTTTGTAGTGCCATAGGTTAAAATTTAAATACATTACAGTAAAAATACTGTAAACAATGTCATACTGTATGACATTCATAAGTGGTAAAAGGCAAATTCTTATAAAAATAAGTTGTGGTAAGCCTATTTTACTATAAAATGAAATGGCAGGGAACTGCTACTGTAAAACACATTGAAGGGCACCTATGGTGAAAAATTCAGTTTTCAATTCACTTTTAAAGCTGAGACAGACATGTGTGTAGGTGTAGTGTATAGATTGTCATATTAGGGTGATATAAACATAGCCAGTCTTTTTTTTTTTTTTTTTTTAATTTAACAACATAAAAATAGTGGACCAATTGGAGTGGTTTTCAGACTGACTGCAACTTGACGTAGGAGTGCGGTCCCCCCGCCAACCAATATTGATTGACAGGCGCGCATTAACATGTCTCCGTAGTAACGCATATAATCGTATCAACGAGACAGGATATGCGCAAAGCAACGGGAATAAAAGGTCTGTTCAGTTTTCTAGGATCATCAATCATCATCAAACATGATCAAGAGTGAGTTTTACAAGTTCAAAATGTTTTAAAACAGTGTATGTGTGTAATAAATTACTGCAATTCACTTCAGAATTACTTCATCAGCAAAGCCGCGTGTCAGAACAATTATAAAAAAAAGACGCTTCAATCCCGGTTTGTGGACGTTAAATCAGGATTATTTTATTATTCATACAGCAGTAGATATTTACCTGTATCCTGTCACATATGGGTGCACATATGTCCCGGTCTAAAAAAGAGGTGTATTAAGGCGCATTGTTGGCACGTTGCTATTTTGAGAAACTGAAATAGATCACGCCACTGACCAACTAAAAGCTGGTCTAAAGTTGTGTAGAATAGGACATGTGTATGGATATAACTCGTTTGTTGTTGTTTTTTTAACCACACATCATTATTATTGTTCATTTATTCATTTGCTGGTAATTATAGCTGAATTCAGAAATAGTTTTGAAACAAATCTTTATGATTAACAATCATAAATATGTTGGCTTATGATGTCTTCAGTGGAGTGCGTAAAACATTGTTTTCTTAATTAAGAAAGTAAAGGATTAAAGTGAAGAGTAAAAGTAAATAAAAGAGAAAGTAAAGAGGCTGAATGGAGGAGGCTCATTCTTTATCCTCCCACAGCAGATGGACTGTTTAACTGTTTACTCGCTAGTTAAGTGTTCAGTTTTTCCACTTGCAAAGTCCGCCATGTAAATAGCAAATGCGCCATGGCCCAATACAACTGACTCATAAATATAAGATGAGACTCTGATTGGTTTAATGCATGTTATGCTCAAAAAACTCACTTAACTCATTAAGGGAATAGGTGCAACCCTGTTAGACCATGCGCTGGGGCGCAGAGAATAGGTCTGTCCTTAAAAAAAGCAAAAGGGGATTCGGAAACACTTTTAATGCTTTTGCATTATGCGCTTTAGACTTTGTGCCTAGATCATTAAAATGGACCCCAAAAACTTTAAAACACTGTTAATGCGTAAAAAGCTCAGCAGATATTCTGACTCTGATTGGCTGCTGTCATTTTCCTCTCTTGTGTCAACTCCCGCCATTATTGTTTATTTTCAGCTCTGGGTTCACCTTTGGGCCGCTCCGGCCATAGCAGTACAGGTGGCGATAAAGATGGCCCCATTTGACTGGTCAAATTTAGATAAACAACCAATGCATAAAATAAATGTCATATGTACGTTGCATTTACTATTATAACAATAATTCTGCAATATATTGTGCAGCCTTAGTTTGAACAATTCCAGACTCACTTCATCTGTGTATTTGTCTTCATATCTGGTAAATTAAAGAGCACTAAATGCCTGTCTGATGAATTGGTCTCTTGTAGAGAGCATGTTTTCCCATCTGGACTAACCATTGCTGAGGTGGCTAAAAATACACATCTGTTTATACCAGCCATAAATGCGCAGTTCCTCTCTTGCACGCACTTAAATGCCCACATTAAGCATGAATATGTTGATTATTTCCTCCATATATTTTGAAGACGTTTCATTAGGTGTTGAAACTGTGCTTGTGAAGTTATGGTTATCTCTCTGGAGAGAAATCATAATCTGTTAATGCTGGATGACAACTGGGGATTATTGCTATTCACCAGCCTATTTCTAAAGCAAAGAAACAAACAAATCCGCATAATGCTGCTAATTTGAGAGCTCAAGGAGTCTGTAAGAGTTACGATGTGTGGATGAATAATGTTATGCATTAGGGATTGGGATAGGAGTCATTGTTGAGAATTAGATCTTTTGAATAGTTTGATTTAAATAGTTTGATTCTATCTATCTATCTATCTATCCATCCATCCATCCATCCATCCATCCATCCATCCATCCATCCATCCATCCATCCATCCATCCATCCATCCATCCATCCATCCATCCATCCATCCATCCATCCATCCATCCATCCATCCATCTATCTATCTATCTATCTATCTATCTATCTATCTATCTATCTATCTATCTATCTATCTATCTATCTATCTATCTATCTATCTATCTATCTATCTAAACGCCCACCCTCTATATATATATAAACATACATACAGAAGTAAAAGCATTCGTTCTAATTACTACTCATGGTATGAGTAAAAAGTAGTCTTTCTTAAAGTACTCAAAATAGTAGGTAGTGAGTATTACATTGTGAAAATGATTCCACCAAATTGGCACCCTAAACCTAGATAAATAGAATACATGCAATTCAGTCATGTTATTTTTTCTATCCATGATTTAATTAGACAGCAATCATGGGACTGAGTAATCTGCTTGGTAATCCAATGGTGAGACATGCACGTGCAGACATGGACTCTCAGACAAATGCAAGTGTGGCTGAGCAAGTGACATAATTGTGAGGGGATGCGGTTAGAGGCGGGGTTAGGTGTAGTAGTTTCTGAGAGTGCACATATGTGCATGTCTACAACCAGAAACTATTGGATTCCTTCGTAGAATAATCAGTCTCATGATTCCTGTTTAATGGGTCAGCAGCCAGACCATCCTGTACCTGTAGCCATATGGCAACAACAAATGAATCTCATTTATTAAGATTTTTGTTTGATTACGTTAAACAACAGGTGCCACTTTAAAAATGCACACATCTAACATTTTAATGACTGCTTTCCTAACTTTTCATGCTCATTCATGACAAAATGAGTTGTGTTTAAAAAAAAACAAAAAAAAAACATGATTGACATCTTTAGATGTCAATCATCTTGACATCTTGACATCTTTAGATTGACATCTTTAGATGTCAATATTATTAATTATGTGTATTTGTCTGTTCAAACATGCACTCAAAACCCAGACTTTCGCTCCACTTCAAATCATTGTACAGAATCCGTTTGGGAAACAGTGTCCATTTATCAGTCTTGAGCGTGTCAGCTGACAGTTACGCACTGCTATACGAAGATTTCATCTTTAATGAAAAGGAAAAGGAATCCCACCATTTTTATATTTATTTTACGGTGTTTTCATGCCTAAATAAACCGAAAGCACATAGTAACTCACATTTAAGAGCAAGGGGCGGCCCCTGGTGGTTCAGCAGTATGGATTGTGTATAGGAAGGATCGGCTCTTTAATGTTTATTGCCACCCTTCAAAGAAAGACTAAAAATACAGGTGAAATAAGGGAAAATACCTTTACGGGATAATATTGGGATAGAACTGTAAATTACGGGAGAATCCCGGGAAAAACGGGATGGTTGACAGGTATGAGTCAGACTCTTATAGACTTCACCACAGACCAAAAAAAAATAAAAATAAATAAATAACATTAACATATAAAGTATATACTGCATGTTTAAGAAAAATAATGCAGTAAAAGTACCAGTAGTAAAAATAGCAGTAAAATTGTACGAGTAAAAGTGAAAGTACTTAAGCCACATAGTAAAGTACAATTCCTCAGGGAAAACTACTCTCAGTTACAGTAATTTGAGTATTTGTAATGTGGTACTTTACACCAGTACTCATTCATTAATTTTCCTCTGGCTTAGTCCCTTATTTTTCAGGGGTCGCCACAGCGGAACGAACCGCCAACTATTCCTGCATATGTTTTACACAGCAGACGCCCTTTCAGCTGCAACCCAGCACTGGGAAAAACCACTACTCATTACTTGTCAAAAATAAATTAATTGATTGGACTTAATTAACCCCAATTCAAAAAAAGTTATTAGACCAGTTTTATGAACTAAATCCATTCAATTAAAATACTTATAAAAATTCATAATAATTATAATAATTCACAAACAGATACTGCTACACATTTCAGTAGCAATTGGAGTAATGCATAAATGTATATAGCAAACATTTTACACATAAAATCTTCAGGAGATTAGAAAACTGTGAGTTCAGGGCACCGTCAAGGACAGGAGCTTAAACCAGTGCCATTGTACTCTAAATGCCTCCTAAAGGCTTTCATTTTGTGCTTTTATGGCGAAATAAAATGCAATAATCAGCAACCCTGAACGCAAGCAAAGAACAATAAGGTCACATGAGCCATGACAGAAAACCATATTTAGCCTGGCTCTTTAATAAGCAATGAATGTATGCAGATAAAAAAAGCCAAGTCCCAACTCAATCTAAATCAAAACACAACTTAGAGATAATTGGATGGTTTTGAAATAAAAACTCCTATATTATATCTTCTTTTCTCTTTCTCTAACGCACCAATTTATAATCCGGTCGCTTAAGTTTTATGCTAATGAGAAATATGTGACCTCTCAACCTCAACAAATTATAATTAAGATAATCAGTGAGGTTGGCTGTCTGACTACAAATGAATAAAGCCTTCCATTCCACAGGCTTTGCCTTCTTTTTTTTTTCCTTGCCATTTTCTTTTCTGCCTCTGTTTCACTCTGTCTGATTCTGCCGGTGACATATTCTCTCCCTACCTGCTGCAGGCAGTAATTTCTTCCACAGGGCTGAATGGATGTTGCATTGTTGAAGGAGATAAGACCTAAACACACACACACACAAACACTCACACATCCCTCTCTCTTTTCTCTCCATTTCGCCTCTCTCTCTCTCTCTCTCTCTCTCTCTCTCTCATAGAATGCATAGATCCTAGCGGAAGTGCGGCACAATCGTCCAGAATTTAATTAGCCCAACTAATGTCATTTCAAACTCAATGCATTTCTAATCCTCCACAATTACCAAAGACATCAGCACACTCATTCTGCCTTACCACCGAGGCGTATTATCTAGCCAACTGAGAGGCCTGATTTCTGTGAAAAGTCAGATTCTGATCGCACAGTAGTCTAGAAGTGAACTTTGCCGTGTCAGAATACATGAACTTCTCATTTAAAAGCTCGTCAGCGGTGTCGGTTTTCAATCGCGCAATTTTAGATTTTAATTACGCCCTAAATTGATGCATAATCTCTTCCTGAGCTACAAGTGAGCGCGATGATTTTATGGACTTCGCTTTGCTTGACTGTCCTTGGCGAGTTAATTGTCTCCAAATTACAGTCCAAGAAACAGATCATAGTTGGCAACGAGGAAGATGATTTGGATCTGCGTTTTTTTTTTTTTTTTTTTTATGGCTCGAGAGGTGAAATCACTCAGGCACGCTGTCATGACTAAATAGTTTTTGATTCATAAACATCTGGCTATTTGGCTAGTTGTGTTTTGAAAAGGTGGCCCGCTTGAAGCTTTGTCAGCTGTTTTGGCTCTAGTGCATACATCCTCCTTTGGGACACCGCCACTAATATTTGGCCATTTTGAGTCTTTCTCCAACAAAGATGTTTTGCACCCTGGAATTTTGGCCATATTGGCTTTAAGGGCATCCATGTGGGTATGCTGCCCATGGGATGCAGCCATTTTGGCTCCAGGGTAGCCCTATGGGTATATTCTCCTGAGAGCCGGCCATGTTGGTTTCAGAGCCAGGCGATTCTCAGCGTTTGCCCTGTCACAGGAACCAGCCTGTGGGAATTTTTATATGGCAGGCTACAGATGACCAATGTGGGTAGAAAGCCTTCTGGACAGTACTCCGTGTGTACATATGTTCAAGCAAATATGTCCCAGAGCATTACGGATGGCACAAAAAAATCCACACAGCAATAGTTACACAGTTATCTTTGAAGTGTCAGAGCAAAATGTCATCTATGCTTTTCATTCGTGCTGCAAAAGTTCCAAATAGTCACCAATTGTTGAAGATTCCCAAAGCCTCGGGCTGTGAAAGAGTAACAGATGTTCTGAAGTCAATAGGTGCGTTACTTCTCAGACCCTAAGGAAACAAATGGGAAGGCGAAAAAGAGAGTTTCTTGCTTTAAGGATTGTTAACTTTTTTTTTATTTTGGCCCATGCTGTTAATCAGTAGAATGTGTGCTTCTCATTGGCAGATTTGTATTCCCTGGCGTGTCTGTTTTGGTGGTGGCACAGGATAGAGTCAGTCTGGTCTTGCCGTTCCTCATCACTTTACTGCCATTCCTCTTGGACTCCTTGAGACGATAACATGCCAAGGTCTTTTCAAATCAATTATTTCTCAGTGAAAAGATTCAACTTCAACTAAGGCCTTAAAGTGACTGTTAATAGATTATTTTTTTACTGTATACAGTATATAAATATAAATTCCTCAATTGCTCTTATATAAATATATAATTCCTCAATTACTCTTCTATACATAAGTTTAAATTAGAGTATTTCATTTACTTATTCTAATCTCAAGGTTATGTTATGATACAAAGGGAAACTTTGTTGCTAGAAAACTTTTTGGCAATGATGCCATTATTGGGCGACTAACTGAGACACAGGGCAACTAATTTTCACAACCAAATGGGCTATATGTACACAGACTTTTAATTTCAGTCAGCCAGCTGCAGGGCTTCCAGAGAATTGTCATTCTATAAAAAAATCACCTTGTTTAAGATCTGATTTCTTAAAAAAAAAATAGCAATTTTCACAATCTGGCTGAGATGTGATATAAAGTGGGTATCAGACCAAACAAGAAGCATTATATTATATTTTTACGTGCCATGTCTTTAAAATGTGGAAATTAATTTTACCCCAGTATTTTCAAGGGAATTTCTGCACTAGACAGCATCTGCGTTGAAACGGCCTTTCATCTCCTTTTACACTTCAAATAATAAATTAATGTTTCTGTTTTTTTAACAGAAAGTATTGAAATTACATTACAACATCTTTGCTGTAAAAGGAGCCTCAAAAAATTGAAAATAGTCACATAAAGCTTTCACCAGAAGTTCATCATTGGCTGAAAAACACTAGCTGTGCAAATATCCATTGTCGCTGATGTAACAATTGTACAGATACAACTTTGTAGCCCATTCTCAATAGAAATGAAGCCAAGCAACATCACTCTAAGCAACATTAATAAAAACAAAAATAAGAATTCAAACTGTTACTCAAAAAAATGCAATGATGCAAAAACACTTATTTTGTGAACAAAATGACATTCATTCATTTTATTATTTTATCCATCCATCCATCCATCCATCCATCCATCCATCCATCCATCCATCCATTTATTTATTTACTTATTAATTCGTTCATTTTTTCGATCAGTCATTCATTCATTCATTCATCTATTTTTTCATTCACTCATTTACTCATCCATTCATTCATTCATTATTTTATTTTATTCATTTATTAATTTATTTATTCATACATTCATTTATTTATTCATTCATCTATTTGTTATTTCATTCATTCATTCATTCATTCATTCATTCATTCATTCATTTTATTCTTTCATCTATCCATCCATCCATCCATCCATCCATCCATCCATCCATCCATCCATCCATCCATCCATCCATCCATCCATCCATCCATCTATCTATCTATCTATCTATCTATCTATCTATCTATCTATCTATCTATCTATCTATCTATCTATCTATCTATCTATCTATCTATCTATCTATCTATCTATCTATCTATCCATTTATTTATTTATTTA